>NW_024716951.1:1853952-2011452 GCF_018991925.1 Homarus americanus | reverse complement strand
TTACAATTACCATGTTTTCCATCTTTTTTCAGCAGGGATGAGAGGTCTCCATTTTTTCCATCATTCTAGGCGACCCACGTGAGTCACGTAGATCCGCTGATAATTTTTTTTTTGGAGGGGGGGGGTGATATGACCATGATGATGAGAGAAATGTTTGAC
This sequence comes from Homarus americanus, assembly GCF_018991925.1. NCBI lineage: Eukaryota > Metazoa > Arthropoda > Malacostraca > Decapoda > Nephropidae > Homarus > Homarus americanus. Next base: position 2,011,293 of record NW_024716951.1, on the reverse strand, counting down.
AATAAATAACAATAATTGACCCTCTAGGGTGGATGGGTTTACTATGCGAGTGTATCCGTCACCATCTGCTGTATTCTTGAGGTAGATAGCTGTATTTGGTGGCTACTTGAACTTTGGTGGGTTAAGTTATCAAAACCCACAATGGACCTTCTCCATTTATTTATAAAAAAATATATATCATGCACAGTCATTAAGGAGGTCGCCGTAATTACACTATAAACTGTGAGTGTTATGGGAAGACGTAGCTTAATTGGGCTAAGCCGAGTTCAACGTCTTATGCTCGTGAAAGGTGAGTGAATACTGAGGGCAGAGAGCTGGCTTCTTATGGCTGACTTAGCCTCTTTAGAATCGTGCCCTCCAGTGGAAACTACTGATCACATGATAGCTGTGTGTGACACTCACATGTCATGGACAACTACGGGGGGCTGACTATTATTAGTCAGGGGCTAATACACGATGAGCCAGTATACTGAGTATAGTGGTCCCACACTACATGTTCTTGTACTACATCATATACTCTATTTCTCATTGGCTGAGTATTGTTTGTTTTGCATTCCATTCTTCAATTCAATGGTAAGTCATTGACCAAAGATCGATGACGTCATACAACGCCACTGTTAAAAGCATTATAATGTGGCCCTCCACCCTATCCACTTGACCCACCCTGTGGTGGGGGAGGGGCTAAGCACTCTTCAATATAACTAAGTTTCTATAATCATTTTACACTTTCTGATGATCACAATTTATTCTACAGTATAACCAATGCCATATTTCATAGTTGTATAGGCAACTCAGTGTCCCCCAGGAGGTCAGGGCTGTAGGGCATGTGTGTGTCCCCCAGGAGGTCAGGGCTGTAGGGCATGTGTGTGTCCCCCAGGAGGTGAGGGCTGTAGGGCATGTGTGTGTCCCCCAGGAGGTCCCAGAGGGGGGATATCTGCCCTCCTGGTTGGTTAGTTGTTTGGGCTTTAGTCCTATCATCTGCCAGGGTCATTAAGGCTATCAACGTCAAGCTACATCCACCAACATTAACACCTTCTTCAGGTGTTGAGGATAATTCTAGGATCACATGCACTCACTATATGTGGTCCTTGACTTGCGTCCTTCTACCTTACTCGGGTCCACCACAACCTAGTCCTCCTCCCATCAACACCTCCCCCACCCTCTTGTGACCTGTCTTGTAGAAAGCCCTTAGCTCGTGGGTATAGTAGTAGGAGAGGTGGATGATTACCTTTGACTGTGACTGTACTATATGGGTCAGATTTCATCCAGTCTTTGTAAGATGCTACAGTACTGTATTTGTATTGTTAATTGGATTACTGGTTATCCATGTACAGTATAAGTTATCACTCATAATTTATTCTTCATTCCAGAACGTGCTGTGACAGAAACTATTGCTACAACATAAAATGTCGGACAAAATTCTTGTGGCTGTCCGTGTGCGGCCACTGATTGTGAGGGAGGCAGCAGCCTCTTCCACTGTGCACTGGCAGATTGGTTCTGATCAAACCATCACACAGATAGATTCAGCCACTCAAAAGGCCCTATGTACTCCATATAAATTTGGTAAGTACTGTAATAAGATTGTGATGTGTCTCATTTTATATTAGAGTGCAGGAAAGCAAATGCTGATCTGGAGGGCTGTTATAATGATGATCCTTTTGTTAATCTTTCAGTCACCGAATGGAATTTCTGGATTCAATCCTCATTTTTTAAAAATTTAAAATTTTTTGAACATCTCAAGTCAGTGGGCTTACAACATAATCCCATAGACTTTATTTATTAGTTTATCATCATGGCACCCTGATTTCTCTCAAAGTGTTTATAGACAGTTTCCAGCCATGATATCAGTTGGCATTGGGTATCTACCATGAGACTGTGCCTCTTCTAAGTAATACTCGAGTGTCCTCGAGGTTTTCTTGGGGTAGTGAGGCATTTATGTTATCTAGACATAACCAGAATTTTGTTTTTACTTTTCAGACCGTGTGTTTGGAGCTCAGTACAGTAATAACGATGTGTATACTGAGGTGGCAGAGGCCATTGTGGAGTCTACTCTTGGTGGCTTTAATGGTACCATTTTTGCTTATGGTCAGACATCATCTGGTAAGTGCCAGAATTTGTATTATGTCCCAGGGACTTAAGTACCGTTAAATCTGAGGCCCCACAGTAAAAGTACAGTACAGTATATTCTTATCAACATAATACACTGTAGTGCAAATGGCTTTATTTTACTGAAGTATACTTTACTTCTTGGAAGCATGCCTTTATTCAGCCCATCCCGAAGAAGGGTGACCATTCTAATCCCTCTTAACTATTGCCCCCATTGCCCTAACTTCATCCCTCTCTAAGATTTTCGAAACTATCTTAAACTCTCATTTTCTCCGTCACCTTGAACGCCTTTCTTTTTTGTCGGATCACCAGTATGGCTTTCGCCAGGTGAGATCTACTGGTGATCTGCTCTCCTACTGCACCCATCTTTGATCATCCTCTCTTAGGGACTATGGGGAAACTTTCGTCGTGGCCCTCGACATCTACAAAGCATTTGACAGGGTATGGCACAAGTCTTTGCTTTCTAAACTTCCCTCTTATGGTTTCTCTCCCCGACTTTGTTCTCTAATTTCTAGCTTCCTTGTGAACCGATCCATGGCGGTTGTTGTCAAGGGATTGATTTCTCGCTCTTTCTCTACCAATAGTGGCGTCCCACAGGGTTCTGTTCTTTCACCAACTCTCTTCCGTCTTTTTATCAATAATTTACTTCACACTGTGACTAATTCTAATTATTATGCTGATGATTCTACTCTTCACTCTTTTTCACATTTTTACCTTCCCCTTAATTCTGAAACTAGATCTGTTTCTAGAGCTGATATAATTTCATCTATCAATGTAGATCTGTGCAGCATCTCTGAATGGGGAGGTAGAAACTTGGTTAAATTCAATAGTAACAAAACTCGGTATTTACCTATTACACTTTCCAAATTAGATGATCTCCCACCAATCACATTTCAGGATGCAATCATTCTGCCAAATTCTAAAATAGATATGCTAGGCCTCACCATTTCCTCTAATATGTCATGGAAGCCACACATCCTCAACATTGCTAAAGCTGCCTCCCAAAAGCTGGGAATGCTGTACAGATGCCGTAGCTACTTCACCCCTGAGCAATTGCTTCAAGTTTATAAGGGATTCATTCGTCCTATCTGGGGTGGCTCTTCTGCCCAACTGTTAAGTAGGGTGGAATCAAAGGCATTTCATCCTATTGACTCTCCTCCTTTAGTTGATAATCTTTCTTTCCTTTCTCTTTGCCACAATGTTGCTTCACTCTTTCTCTTTTACAGGTACTTTAACGGGCAATTTTTGGTGGATTTGGCATCCTGTATACCGCCGGCAAGGCAGTGGGCTCATAACACTCATCTTGCCTGCGGTGCCCACAGTTTCTCTGTGGCTGTCGGTCATACTAGAGTAACCCGTAAAGGTACAACCTTCTTTCCCCACACAGCCAAACTGTGGAATGCTCTGCCCTTCTTCTGTGTTTCCATACTCATACAATCTGTCTCACTTCAAAAAGCTGGTTTTCCGGCATCTTCGTGGTGTAGATTAATATAATCTTTTTCTTTTCTATTTTTAATCTCTTTTTACTCTTATTTTTTGGCTCCTTAGGCCCCTTTGTGGGTCGATGACCTCCCAGGTAGGCGATTCCCTGAAAAAAAAAAAAAATAATAAATAAATATTAATTATATACTGTATATGCAGACACTCCCCAGGTTATGGTTGTGTTCCATTCCTGTAGGCTGTCCATAAGCTGGAAGTGACCCTTCTATATATAATCATTGAACACACACAGTACAGGGGGTCCTCGTTATGAGTGGTTAATAGGGACCAGGAAAAAGCCACTGATAATGAAACCACTTATAAAGGGGAATTAATTCCCATAAGAATTAATAGGAATGGGGTTTAATGGGGACCATCTCATTGTAAGTGACAATCATAAAGTTTAATTTTGTAACTTTTATCTGTAATATATTTACCTTAGAAACATTTATTAAACATTTCATTACACATTATTTTATGAAATTATTTAACGTTACAACTTACTTAAAATACTTAAAGTCGTTTGGGGTCGGTGTGTTGATGAGGGGCAAACGACCTAACCATGCACTCGCACGGTCATTTCAGCGAAAGTGGTTCATTGAGACACGCTCACTAATATTCTTATTGACATGTATCTTCTCATTTCACATCCATCCCATAGCTACTGTGCTTCCTTTTAGCCACTACACCACCTTGCTTTGGTTTGGAACTGATGGCTACAAAAATAGTCCACCAATGTCACCAGAGACACAAGAAAGATGTTGATTATAGTTCTTAGAGCACTTCAAAATAATGCCTGTGGACATGAGCGTCTGGTACTGAGCATGCATAGTGCTGGTGCCAAGGATGACCTTTAAGATAATGGGAGACGGGTGAGAATTGCAATTGCTCAAACACGTGTGGTCCCCAAAATTGATAGATTTCGGCCTTAGAATCCTCTTAACTGTGGGGACTTTTTATGTGTAGGTCTGCAATTATTTGACCACTTACATGCAAAACCACTTTTAATGATGACACCCTGTACTACACATTATGTACTGGGGTACAGTATGTACAATTACTTTGCAGTATAGGTATGGGACCTTTTAACTGGCATTCTTGGGACCTCGGAGTTGCCAGATAGGGTTTTTTCCCCGAAGTTGGAGCACCATGCCTAAAATGTATAGTTAACCCTTTCTGACTGGCTGTTAAGACTGTTCAGATCACTCACCATTAACAGTAGCTTTAACTCTACACTCTAACATTAAAACTTATTGTAGGCATATAAACATCAGTAACAAAAAGTTACTGTTCAAACTGCATCACTGTCGCCCCTGGTGTCTGTCCTAGCAGCGGTTGTGTGCCACAGACCCTCTGACCTCTACACTCGCTACACAGTTTCACGGTGGAATTACCACATTATAATTACAGTATTTATTTAATTTATTTTTACACTCTGTTTGTACAATTGTGTGTGTATGTAAATGAGTAAAAATATAAATAAAATTACGTATATGCTTTCTACCTGAAATTCAGAATTTTTTTTGCACTTTTGCTGTGTTCGATTGTGTGTGCGTGTAGCTGCATAATTTTTTTTTTAAAGAAAATTATGTGTATCTACCTGAAATTACTTGTTAAAAATAGTTTATGCCTTATAATTAGTGGCACAGTAAGTCCTCGCTTAACGTTGGGGTTACGTTATACAAAACAACGTTAAGTGGATCAGTTTTCCCCATAAGCAATAGATAAAATATGGGAGTTACATTTCTGAGCCTCCCTTTGCCCCATGAAATATATTACATGTACATAAATTCAAAGCTCCTTGTGTGATGTCTGGTGAGGTGTTTGTATGAATTACTATAAAGTCACATTCATTGAGATTTATAAGAGAAAAACTTAAAGCTTCTCTACATGACAGATAAATAAATACCACAAGGTAACAGTTGTCTGCTTTCCGGCCCAGCTGTCATAATAAATCAACTCCCCCTTGGACTTCCGGTAAGGGTGATGTGGTTTTATAGGCTTAAAGTTTTTATCTTATAAAATGGCACAGACTAAAGTTAGCAGAATATAAATTGCATTGCTGTAATCCTTGCAAGATAGTGAATAATATGAATACAGACATCATATATTTTGCACAAGAGAATTTTTTTTTAGTTCCTTAAGTACATTTAACCCTTAAGCCCCTGGTTAGGGTGCCGCTGGTAGTACCCCCACTGTGGGGGTAAATCGGGAAAAATAAACTTTTCCAAAAATAATTTTTAACCTTTTTAAATGATAAAAGAATAAAAATAAGTAAGAAAAATTATATATCGATCCACTAGAAACTTCCCTGGCAGCGAGGGGGGAGGAGTGTTGGCTTGACAGCTGACTCTCATGGTCCTTACGCACTTGGCACCTACAGTATTTTTAGCTCGCCTTTGTGTCTGAGGTGGCCAATAATGCATATATTTACTGATCTTAATAATTATTTGTTATAAATAATTCATTTAGAATATTTTATTTGCATTATTTTTCATAAAAAGTGCTTGGCAACACTCACCAGTCGGTCGCCTGGCTGTCGTGTTGGTAGAGCAAGTAATGCGTAAAATAATAATAATTCCACAAGTAATATATTTATAACATAATTATAGCATTATTTTACAATAATACTATAATTACAATACAACTACACTACTATTATCAATATTACTTAAATGCAACATGATAAAGTAGACAAACAATGAAAATGAAACAAACAAAAGTAGGTAATTATGTTCAGGAAGCTTCCCTGTGGCCGAGGTGTGGCGTGACAGGCAAATAGTCACACTGGAACCTGAAAACCTACGCTGGGCATTTAAACAGTGGTGGGACAAGGCACGCGTTCTGGAACGTCACCCGGGGCCTAAGGGTTAAGTGCTGTACATGATTTTCAACTTATTTTTTGGTAGATATAGTAACTTTTTTCATTTATCTTTACTCATTTACATGCACACACCATCCTAAATACATATTGTGAAAAAGGTAAATGAAATATTTGTCCTAAGGGAGAGGGTGATGCGCTGTAAAAAGTAGTCCGTGACGAGGCAAACGACTTAGTACCGAGTCACCGGGGCGTTAAACGAATGTTTGGTCTCTAAAGTTTAGCAACGTAGTACCGAAACAACGTTAAGCGTGCCGACGTTAAGCGAGGACTTACTGAACAGTATTTTTAATATTATTTTTTGCACTTTCTGTGTGTAAGACTGAGTGTATGTGACTGAAAAAAATTGAGATTACATATACAGTAGCCATCCAAAATTACGAATTTAAAAATAACCAAAACATAACAGATCTCACAGGCTGGGTATGGTTGGAAATATCCCCACTTGGCCTGGGAATTACATGACTTACTTTAAATAGGACTTATGGGAGAGTATGTATCCGTAAAGTCGGAAATCTGTAACCTGGAGAATGTCTACTCTACTCTACTCTACTCTACTTGATTTATAGATTTTTTAGCTGAAGTAGCAGGATTTGTTTCAGGGTTACACATAGGGCTCTAAAGAATTGCATTAAACTGATGACGTTTTTAGTAATTCTTATTTTCCTAGATACTGTACACTACTCGAGTTACTATACTACAGTACTGTATACATGGATGAAGGTAACACTGACACCAACATGTGCATATTCACTGCTCACAGTATGAGGGCCAAGTGTAGAGGGTTGAGACTAAACCTGATGTCCCGTATAAGGTCACAATGTTATAAATCCCTTGATAACCCATGTACAGTAAGTAGCTTGTGGAAAGAGTATAGCTGATTCTCACTTGTTTTTCACTGCCAATAATTATAATAGTCTTTATGTTAGTATTAAATGTTAAGCTTTTTAAAACATTTGGATAGGTCAGAGTTGACTGAATTAATAGGTTATTTGCTTTGAATTTATTGACTATAAAATTACCTGTACAAGGGAATGGTTTTATATATTTTTCTCTCTTTATTCATCTGTGAAGGCAAGACATACACAATGATGGGTGACAAAATTAACCACGGAATCATCCCTCTGGCCATTAAGAATATATTCCGAAGCATTGAGAACACTCCGGATCGAGAATACCTTATAAGGTTGGTATAAGTTGAATGATTTGTTGGCATTACAGGTACAGTAATATCTCCGTTAGCTGGAATCCCTCAAACCCGGAACTCTCCGATAGCTGGAATTGAAATTTTCTCGGAAAATCGTAACCAAAGCCGGAAGTTTCGGGAAAATTTCGGCTTTGGGAACGATTTTCCGAGGGGCACATTTTCCGGAAAATTCCAAGAAAATTTTCCCGATACCCGTAAGATTCCGGGGATGGGGGATTTTTTTTCCAGGTTTGAGAGATGAAAATTAGGAGCATTTTCTGGAGATTCCGAGAAAAAAATTCCGGGGATGAGGGATATTTTTCTGGGTTTGAGAGATGATGTAACTTTTTATATTTTATTAACCCAGCACTAAATGAAATAAATAATATGGGAATTATAGATGAAATTGCATTCAGTTATAAAGGGATCACAAGCTACTGAGCGGGAGGTGGTACGTTGTTTTCTTCTCTCTCCACCTCCCCCTCCCCCTCTCCTCTGCTACATACCCAAACATTATAAAAAACAAAATTATTTACCCCCAAAATCCCACACTCAATCCCTGATGAGCAACTCCCCTTAGTATATTCCTCTCTTGTTTACGGAGTGGCAACAGCTGATCATTCCTGCTGACTCACTCTCCCTAACTGTTACCAACACTCACCATCTCTCAGGGAACATTGTTGTCACTAATTAAGAGAGTTGGTGTTTAACACATACACACACACACTAGAAAATCCTCTCACAAATAATTAGAAACAAGACAACAAAATGTATCAAATGTAGAAAAATATACGAGTCTTGGCGAAGAAAAAACAATCACAGGTTTCCCATTGACTGTAATCTTCATCTGAATAAAATTAATTACAAATTTACAATATCCTGGTATTCTATTGAACGTCTTGTTTATTGCATTATGCTTCAGTTTGGTCTGTTAAGTATTTCATTATAAATAAAAAAAACTATTTTACATTTATTCAAGTTTTATAAATCCATCAACATTTTCAATTGGCATTTAATTTGTAAAACTCCACTTTAAAAATAATCCATGTAAAATTGTAAATGTATATGTACTAATATGGAAAAAATAAAGGATTTTAAGTATTATATTCATATTATTTGGAATGCACTTTTTGAGGCAGACAATCTTGGAAAGGAGGGGGGAATGACATTCTGACATATGGTGAAAGGGGTGCATGGGGCAAACAAGGTTGAGAACCACTGCTCTAGAATAAACAGTGCTTCACATTCTTTTGCAAAGAATGTGAGAGAAACATTTTGCAGCTACTTTAACCCTTGCGTCTCAGGTGACATTCCAGAACGCGTGCCTTGTCCCGTGACTGTTTAAATGCCCAGCTTGGGTTATCAGGTTCCAGTGTGACTATTTGCCTGTCACGCCACACCTCGGTCACAGGGAAGCTTCCTGAATGTAATTACCCACTTTTGTTTGTTTCATTTCCATTGTTTGTCCATTTTATCATGTTGTATCAAAGTAATGCTGCTAAAAATAGTGTAGTTGTATTGTAATGTAACATTACTGGAAAATAATGCGATGATTATGTTATAAATGTATTTATTTGTGGAATTATTATTCCAATAATTATTTTATGCATTACTTGTTCTCCCAAACACAAAGACAGCCAGACAGCGTTTGTCTCCGAGCACTTTTTATGAAAAATAATGCAAATAGAATATTCTAAATGAATTATTTATAGGAAATAAGTATTATGATCAGTAAATATATGCAGTATTGGCCATCCCGGACACAAAGGCAAGCAGAAAATGGCCGCTAAGTGCGGAGTGACCACGAGCGTCAGCCGTCAAAACAACACTGTCCCTTTATTTCCCTCGCCACTGCTGCAACAGGGAAGATTCTAGAGGGTCAACATATAGTTCTTCTTACTTATTTTTTATTGTTTTATCATGTAAAAAGGTTAAAAATTCTTTTTGGAAAAGTTGATTTTTCTCGATTTACCCTCGTGGGGGGTACAGCCTGTGGTACCCTAGCCCGGGGCAAAAGGGTTAATAGTCCACAAGGATCTGTTTCTTGGCAAGAATAAGCTATTAGCAGTGGAAAATGAATGCATAGCCTTTGGTTTTGGTGTAGAATGTGAGGATTCGCTCAACTGAGGAAGCGAAAATCAAAACATTTGATCGCTGCTTCGAGGTTGTGCGTCTAGTTCCCGCTTCCTGGTCGCTTATGAATGCTTCATGCGCCTACATGGAACGCATCAAAGAAAAATGTATGTTTGTCAGTAATACCAAGTTAGCGCATTCACTCTTGTGGTCGCTCGATGCAGCAGGACACTCGTAGTTGGGACATCGCCTGAGGACTGTGTATATTTTGGTGCATTAAAATACTGTACTTGATTCATCCGTGTTTACATTACTTGGTGTACAGTCCATACATTAAGATTAAAATTAACATGTTTTTGTCTGTAATGTTACCTGTCTTTTAGATTGAAAATGTATTATTGGTTGTAAAACAAACTTTTCACATCCTGGAAGAAGTATCCAGCCTATAGTATGTGAAGCTATACTGTACTGTAGTGGGAAGTGCCAAGCTTTGTTATATCAGAATTTCTTTTGTTTTGGACCATTAAGTTGAGTTCAGGTATTTGTTCATGTAAAGTGACATACAGTCAACCCTCGCTTTACGCGGTCCCAGATTCCGCGTTTCCACGTTTACGCGGTACCCTGCCGAAACAGGAATGCTCACATTCCGCTGTGCGTGTACCCCTTTACGCAGAGAGCGGCTGGCGAGCCGCGCCATTTTTGGATTCACATCTCCCGCCATCTCTCCCACCATCCGCCATGTTGTGTAAGCTGCGCGAGCATGGTACGTACAAGGTCGCCCAGTCATCAAAACATTACCGAGTTCTTCACCCGCCACCCACCACAGCTGGTCCAAGTCAGTGATAATTATAGAGATAAAGATGATAAATGATACAAAATAATCTGCCCTCTTCCCCGGAACCAACATGTCATGAAGTGTTAGAAAACTATTATTGATATTTCTCTTAATTATTAATTGTTTGTGCATAAATATTTTCAGTTGATAAAGTGGAGTTGATTACAATTAATCACCGTGTTATGTTTTCATTCAGTGAGTTGATATCAAAGGAATATAGTAAATACTAATACTTTTTATATAGATTTTTTAATTTTAATTATCATATGCTAGAAGAATCAGTACATCCTGTCCCTATTATCATGAGTTGATATTATCTTTCAGAGCATAAATCTATAGACAAATCAGGGCTTTTAAAATAGTTGATGTAGGTACTGCATGGGTTTTAAGCTCACTACTTTATTATATAGATCTTTATAGAAAACTTTGAGGTATGGGGACTTTGCACATATGGAGAGAATGGAGGAGATTATCTGTATCAGCATGAAATATAATGGGGTAGAGATAGGGGGTAGGCCAAGAATGACATGGGGAGAGGTTATAAGAAATAACCTCAGATAATAATCTGACGAGAGAGGCTGCAGGTAACCCTGGCTAAACCATGTAAGGGTGGAAAATGGACATAAAATGGTGATGAGGATGAATAGAATAGGACAGAAATTAGTAAAATAATACTGTACTGTACAAGAATATAAGTCCATACATACGTACAGAGTACTTTCTTGACTCACACTGTGGTTCTAAAGCTCTACAACCTATTTATCCTAGACATTACAGTACTCTCAATGACCTAGTTTCTGTCACTTCTCATTTGGTTTAGCATGTATCAAGAGTCCATCATTTAAACCCACATAATAATGTTTGATAATTTCCCCCTCCCTGCCTTTGTCTCCTTTCACATACTGTACTTGTATCTCTCATTTTCTAGTCCTCTTGATTTTTAATATTTTTTTTTCTAAAACCGTTTTGTGATATTGTAGAGCTAAGATCCTTTAAGCACTTTCAGTTATGGAGCCCTTCCAAATCTTCCAATTGGTTAACGTTATAAATTCCTTCAGTTCTCAGATCTTCAAACATATATATTAAAATTCATTTTAACAATTATTTAACATAATTGAAGTACAGAAACTAGGTTTTAGTCGCAAACAGCCACTTGCCTCACCCAGCATGGCGTCAGTTTGTGTCCCTGCTCAGTGGAGGTAACATCTTGCTTGAGACACTCTTGAACATAAACTATTTTTACATTTTACAGTACAATTATTGGTCATTCTGAAATTTATTTTATATTGACAATATATAGTGCAGTGCAGTGTTGATTTAAAGAAAATAATTTTGAATTACAGCTGTAAACTTAAATTTTATGGGTGAAATGACGGCATGAAGCATGGGTGACTTCTCTTCCTCCCCCACTTCCTTCTCTTCTCTTCTCCTCCACCCCCTGCTTTTAATTCCCATCATCATCATCAACCAGGAGCCTTCTACATACACACCTCAAAGTAAGTGTACTTTACTGCATTTATTTTTACTTTGTATGTAAATTTCGGTGAGCTGGAACCAATTACCCAAAATCCCTTTGAAACAATGGATTCGGATAACGAAATTTTCGGTTAACGAACGACCTTTTGGAACGAATTGTGTTAACTGAGGGACCACTGTACAGGCAATTAAAACATCTACTAATTACTTAAACACGTAATATTAGGAGGACACGTCGCTACCTGGCATTTAATTGCAATTCTCAAAACCCCCTCCTGCAACCTCCATCACACACATTGCTACCCTCATCTCTTGCCCTAGAGCGAGCAGCAAACAAATGTCAACTCTCGAGGGGTGGGATGTCGACGTCGCATTCTGGACTATAACACAAAAACTGTTTTTAGAAGGCAGTGACCCTTACTAATCTTCTTAATCCAAAAATTGACCATGCCATCTCTAAGCATAGTCGCTTTCATGTAATTCACATCTTCAGGGGTGCGTATACAGACTAAGGAGAAATACTGGATAATTTTGTGATTAAGATGATTTGTAACCAGGTGAGAAGGTTGGGTCATCTTACCCTATGACCTTACTACGGACAGCTGCTGTGCTTAGAGATGACATGGTCAATTTTTGATTAAGAAGAATACTGTAGTAAGGGTCACTGCCTTATGGCCTGAACATTGTGGACCCCTGCTGTCCCCTAGGGACTTGATCTCACTCTCCTCTACTGTATATTTTAGCCTTGTCAAGTATTTCTCCTCAGTCTGTACTCACCCCTGAAGATGTGAATTAAGGGACCCACTAAATAACTATCCTACATCTAGCTCCAAGGTTTTCAAAGCATTTTAGCCACTGACAAATAAATTTATGTAACATATCAGTTTTGAACTGACCATCACTAAGGTTTATTGATTTTAATTCCTTGATCAAACTAGTTTCAACCAGAAGTCTTTCTGTGATGCAAGATGATTTGAATACTTCTAAGCTTTTTTCCCAAGCATTGGGATGATTATTATTCCTAACATGAACGAACAAGGCACTGCTTTCAGATGCTGTTCTGATATTGTACTTATGTTGTTTGATTCTGAGCTGCAATGTTTTTCCTGTCTGTCCTACATAATTACCATTACATTTGCTACATGGAATACAATAAACACTTCCATTTACATTCAAAATGGAATTGCTGCTGATAAAAAGATTAGTGTGAAGCAACAAGGAATAAATGTGATAGATATCTTGAGTTCAATTGGTGGCCAAACACATCTGTTACAGTGTGTGTGAAAGTGTGTGCACGTGCAAATATGTAATAATAATAATAATTATAATAAACGGTTTATTGAAAAAGGTTGCAGCCCGAAGGCTGAAAATATACATTGGATACAAATGACTTATTACATACATTGGTGGTTTAACAAAAGCCTTCATTAGAGAAAGGTGAAGGAACATACAGTGAACATACAGATTAATGTTTAACATTAGATCATGGCTGAGGTGCTGAACAGCGAACCACGTAGTTTAGTAACTCCCTCACAGGTGGTGTTATGAGGGGCTTGACGTGGTGTAGTAATTCCCTCACAGATGGTGTTACGAGGGGCCTGATGATGTAGTAGTTACCTCACAGATGGTGTATGAGGGGCCTGATGATGTAGTAATTCCCTCACAGATGGTGTATGAGGGGCCTGATGTGGTGTAGTAATTCCCTCACAGTTGGTGTATGAGGGGCCTCATGTGGTGTAGTAATTCCCTCACAGATGGTGTTATGAGGGGCATCACATGGCATAGTAATTCCCTCACAGATGGTGTTATGAGGGGCATCACGTGGTGTAGTAATTCCCTCACAGATGGTGTTATGAGGAACTTCACATGATGCTGTAGCAACTCATTCACTACGTGGTGTCGTAGCATCATGGGGACACCACGTGGTCACAGGACTCACTCACTGAGGTGTGGTCCCAGGCCTTTCTATCGTGGAGTCTCAGGGGAATTATCACTGGGTACCTGGGACCTCACTGTGTGAAGGTTAGCTTGGGTAAGACTCAACTGCTGAGTTGTTTTTCACTGACTTAAGCACTGTTCACCACTATTCAACACTGGTTCCATTCCTTTCCCAAATGAAATAGTAACTTCTGGCGAGAACTTGTTGATATTCCTGTGGGGAGGAGGGTTCAGGGGAGGGAGTTGGTATGGGCCAACATAATAGTTGACGTGGCTGCTGCTGAGCAGCGCCAGGTGCGTCTGACCCGTCTTGACCCGCCGGTGGTCAAGGATGAAGTGTGATGTGTGTGTGTGCGCTTGTGCGTATTACTCTTAGTTCTTCCCCCTCCCCCCCCCCTCCCGGCATATAAAAGGCTTTACACGAGGATATTTTTTACCAGAGACTAGATCATAGAAGACAGACTTAAATGTTTAATTTGCTTTGGAAACCTTTGTACATGTTAGTTGATTTTCCACTCATGCTCTATTGCCTGTGTATAAAAATGTCCATATCTAATGTTTTATATAGTACCACAGATGCACTTGCCAATAGTTGAACAACCCTTCATTGCAATAGTATCCTACTATGGTTGACCCATTAACTGCCGAGTATGAACACTTGGGATAAAGCACTTGTCTGGCCACCCTGTACGATAGCAGGAAATGGCTTGTATATTTGAAATAAAAGCTTTATGCTTATGAAATTCTGTACTGTATATGAAAGTTAGGTATTTGTAAGTAATATTGCTGCTTACATTTTCCTAAATAGCCTAAGGATGGTAATTATGTTTTTTGTGTGCATGTTACAGTTATTAGCACTAATGAAGAAAGGGGATAAGAACCGTCACGTCGGGATAACGAACATGAATGAACGAAGCTCTAGATCTCACACCATTTTTCGACTGGTAAGTGACCTACAGTACTTAATATTTTGTTAATAAAATACATTATGACCTTGTGAGTTGGAATGACATATGTCACATTCCCACTAAAGCTTGTGGGTTTGGACTTAGGGAACTTGGTGGCTGGGACTAACTTGAATATTAGCCATATCCCCTGGAGCAACCCTACAGTAAAGAGAAACTTTCATTACAGACTGGAAACTAATAAGTCATAAAGCTGTGTAACTATTGTGCAACCTTTTCCTCATTTGACTGACAGCCATAAGGCAGTCTTATAGTACCAACTTTACTGAAGCCACAACCTCTACCAGGATTTGTTTGTCCCCATAAACACTTCTCTTGTAAAGAAGCTAAGAGGTCAGCCTTATATTGTGTTGTGGGGGTTTTGGGATAAGCTACATATATTTTTTTCTTGGTATCTTATTCGCCACGTATCAGGGAATCGGCATCCCAGCTCATTACTATGGTGAAACAGGGAATATATACAAATGGCGACTGTGTTAAACATTCATTTGGCTCTTATCTACTGATTTGGCAATATAGTACCTTATTTTTTGTTGGTATTATTTTTATTTATTCCTCACATTTCCTGGGACTGTTTATTGTACTGTATATTATTTTAAGAAAACTATGACTACAGTTCCCTAAAATATGGTACTGTGTTGTTGGTGTTTTTTATGTCATTATTTATCATTTTTATGCATTTAGTACATTCACCATAGGCTGAAGTAGCATTCATATTTTTGCGTATTATTGAAAAATTAAACAATAACCACGGCCCCTAGTAAAGTGTTTGGTATCCATAAGGGTGATGGGAAGGTTAAGCCTAAGACCTTGTCAGTGAACTAAAAGTAATTGTACAGTGTTTTATGTACATTACCTTTTTAAATTAAATTTGATTAAAAAACATGTCATTCTTTCATAAAAATTGTCCTCGCTTTTTGTTTATAATGGCGGTCCTTTGGGAAAAATATGCTCTTCGGTGGACAACCCCTTATCCCGGACACCCCTTCCCCCCAATTAGTCCACCTTAGCGGGTGTTCGTAAGTTATGTTAGAATACCAAGATCTCTTTAAAACTTAGATACACAGTACAGAACATCAAACATGCTGACATATTCTAAATTGTATTGCAAGTACAGAATGAGAGATATTTAGTAACCAGTGATCATACAGTGGATATTGAAACTTGGTGTGCTGAACATTATGATAAGGTGAAGCCAGTGCTTTAAGTTACAAAATAATTGGTACAGTATTTATACTGCACTGTGTAATAGATAGTACAAAGGCATGCAAAAAAGATACAAATCAGTTTAGAAATGCACTGGTACTGAAGTTTAAAATTTTTAATATATCTCACTTACCCACTCTACAGTATGTAAACATAAATTTTATTCTTCTTTTCTGTAATGTAAACTGCTATAATGTCATCTCAAAAGGAATCTCTATTAATTCCATAGGTGAACTGAGGCTACACATTGTCTCCTGCCCTTCCTTACTTCAATAGCAAATATTTATTCATGTTAGCCCAGAAAAGGAGTTTCCTACTGCAGCAGTATTGCTTCTTATTGATAGGATTAGTTCAGCCAACTTAAAAATTTCCTTAAATCTACACCTGAGATTATTTTCTATCATGAACTCTACTATTCCTACACATGTTTGCTTGAGATAAGCTTGTTAGTGAACTGGGTGAAATCCAGAGTTGTAACTTGAAGTGTGTCTACAGTTTACTGCTTTTGTTGCAGATCCTGGAATCCCGTGAGCGGAGTGAAGGAGAAGGTAGTGATGGGGCAGTTACAGTTTCACATCTAAACCTTGTTGATCTGGCTGGCTCAGAGAATGCCTCACAGTCTGGTGCAACAGGAGAGAGGTTAAAGGAAGGAGGATTTATCAACAAATCTCTCTTTATGTTGGGTCGAGTCATCTCGCAGCTGAGTGATGGAGAGTTAGTTTCTCAGTTAAAGCATCATTCTCTATACCTGTATCCTCTGGGTCTTATGGTGTGCAATAACCCAAACTTTCTTCCATTTAATACATTTTTGCTTGGTATTAGCCGACTGTTTCATAAATAGATTCCGTGAATAATCATAAGAATCATTTACTCTGAATTTCAAAATCATTTAAAGATGGAATTTGAAAAAAAAAAGAAAATCAAAATGCAAAATTTGGAAGTAAAATAAAAAAGGACCATTGTACAGTAATCTTTCTGTTAGAAGGAGATTTGTTGATCCCTGGAAGTCTTCAATAACCCAGATTTTTATTTGTATTTATTTATTTTATTTTTTATTTTTATTTACGGGTATTTTTTGTTCAATCCAGAATGTGACGTCTAGCTTTATACCTCGGTATGTAAATGCCTAGCATTAACTCGCCAGGCCAACATACAGGCAATTAAAACATTTAATAATTACTTAAATACGTAATACAGGTACTCCTCGACTTACGACCTACTCGACTTACGTCCACCCGCACTTACGACCCGCCTCAGTCGTACCAAAATTTGGTCAAATTACGTATTTTTGAGTCCCAAATTCAGTACACAGACAAAATTTTCATCTGTAATTCACTTTAAAATGGCTGGCAAGCTTAAAAGTGAGAGTTTTGTGGTGCTGAGAAGAAAAAGAGACACCCATTTTAGATTTTCTGTGTTATTTAAGCATTTCCAAGTTACGACCATTTTGACTTACGACCTGGATGTCGGTCCCTAACCCCGTCGTAAGTCGGGGAGTACCTGTATTAGGAGGACACGTCGTTACCTGGCATTTAATTGCAATTCTCAAAACCCCCTCCCGCACCTGCCATCACATGCACTGCTACCGTTATCTTCTTGTCTGGCGAATCAGCTGTAAATGCGCACAAGGAAAGCTCCGCTAATTTGTGTTGTAATAGCTGAAATACTAAGTGCCACGAGGATTTTATATTTGGTATTTATACATCTTAGCACGGTGCTGAAGTCGAGTGACTGTTATTTTGTTTATGTCTCTCAGATGTTGTGTTTGGGGCAATTTTTTATACTGTCTGGTCAAGCTTGGCGACTAAGCACGCTCATCTATCTAGGCTGACATTAGATCTTTAGTGACTAATATCCTCTGCTTTCAAGTCACTTAGTGAATGATGTTTTTTGCCCTTCCGGGCTCGTCTTCACTGAAAGAATATATATATATATATATATGCTGATAACCACAAGGAAAGAAGAAAACACGAAGTTCCCAAGCGCTTTCGTGTAATTCACATCTTCAGGGGTGAGTACGTAGATATATATGTACAGCTCCTCCCCGACTTACGACGGGGTTAGGGACCCAAATCCAGGTCATAAGTCGAAATGGTCGTAAATCGAAAATGCTTAAATAATACATAGAAAATCTAAAATGGGTCTCTTTTTCTTCTCAGCACCACAAAACCTAAAATGGGTGTCTCTTTTTCTTCTCAACACCACAAAACTCTCACTTTTACGCTTGCCAGCCATTTTAAAGTGAATTACAAACGAAAATTTTCTCTGTGTAGCGACGTTGGGACTCGAAAATACAAAATTTGACAAAATTTTGGCACGACTGAGGTAGGCCGTAAGTGCGAGTGGTCGTAAGTCGAGTAGGTCGTAAGTTGGGGAGGAGCTGTATATATATACCGTATATAAAATTTTTCTTTGTCCCAATTATACACGTGCAAGTGTGAATACCATCCCCTCTCCATCTTCTCATGTTCGTTCACAAAACTTTTCAGGTTTCTGCCCTGGGTTTTCTAATTACTCTCAGCATGCAGGCCAGAGTTAAGTCTTCATAGCTCTATTTTATCCATGTCCTCAGTAGCGGGTTCATCCTTTCCAGGCGAACTTTAGCGAGGCTGCTAGTCTTAGTGATCCTGATGTGGGTCAGTGACCTGTGCCCGGGTGGGCTAATCCCCGTAAAAAAAAAAAATTGTATTCCTCATTCAGTAGCTGAACAAAGTGTTTTTCCCGGTATCCCCGTTTCCTCGTTATCAACAACCACATTACCACGGTCATTTCTCACACTGCTCACCAACAGCATCATTGTTTCTACACACTATACCTGACTTCTTACAACTGGCAATGTTCAGAAAATTTGGGATATTGAACCAAAATATCAAGCTCAAAGTATTTGTCTTTCATTCTTATCCAAAATTAAATGGAATAAATATTTCTGTATACAGTACTTAGTACTTCTCCATTCATAAGCCTTTTTTTTTCTTTTCCAGGCAATTTGTCAATTTCAGAGACTCAAAGTTGACAAGGATTTTACAGCTGTCCTTAGGGGGAAATGCCAAGACAGCCATATTCTGTACTGTTACACCAGCTACTGTTGAACAGACACATTCTACTCTCAGGTACTTAGCCTTTGCACAGTTTTAATTCTTCTTATATACTTTAATATAAAGGGACACAAAAGTTCTATTTGGTAATACGTATGTGGGATTCTTTCTTTAGAAAAAGGTGAAGTTTCCAATATTGTATTTTTTATACCCCCTGAGACTAATCTTGGGGTTACTATACTGTATTGAGCCTGTCTGTCTGTTTGTCCATCTTCAGTCAAGGTGATTCAGCTCTTAATATGAGTTCTTATTTACCAATTACAGTGAAACCTCCATAAAATGGACTTCCCTCTCCATAAAATCCATTAGAGGGGAAGTGTCACATCTAACAGACCCTCGACATAAAGGACTTTCATCTATATTTTTCATTAAATGGAAGTTTCACATCTAATGGACCCTCAGTAAAATTATATAGTGGATTTTCCACTCCATATAGTACAGGCATCCCCCGCGTTACGGAAGGGTTCCGTTCCCGGAAAATTGACCGTATCGCGAAATTCCGTAACGCGAAACCTATTTTCCCATTGACTTCCATTATAAAACTGGAGATGCGTTCCTAAGGAATTTTTTCGGCCCCAAAAAAGTAATTCAAGCACTTTTATTAATGAAAATAAACATTTATAAACACATACAATACAGTACATTAAATAATTTATGATATACCTTCTTAAAACACCAAATTAGGGGTTAATATTGCATAATATTGCATTATACACCTGTGTATGTTTATTTGAGTGCCCCGTCATAGGAGTCCGTTTTCTCTCACTTCAAGGCCACCTGAGTTGTCCGTTTTCTCTTAATCTTAAGAGTGCACCAGGGACTACTGTATTATTTTTTAGTAATGACACAGAATTTGATATTGCAACTGGGGTTGCAATTGTTGAGGCAACTTAGGTATGTCTGATTACAGTTGGAATATTCAAGATCCATTGTGAGTGATGTTTAAAGCTTCAACTGTCTTTATGGTTGGTAAAACTTTTCAAGTCTGTCAGTCTGAATGGCATGTGTGAGGCCTTGTGTTTGTTAAAATTTACCCCAATTTCCGTAAGGGCGGATTTACGGGCCGTAACGCGAAATTATTGGTCATAATTTACAAATTCCGTAAGAGTGAAATTCCGTAACCCGGGCTTCCGTAATGCGAGGGATGCCTGTACAGGGTACTGTAGTCCGTTAAATGGGGGTTTTATTTATATACCACAAAACTTTACATGTAGTGTACTGTGCTTTTGAGGTCAGAAGTAAAGATCGCTTGTGCTAAAATTAAGGCCACTAGTTTAAAATTATAATTTTGTATGGTATTCCACTATGCCCTCATATTTACTTATTAATAAGGATGTAATTATTAGGTGTGACATATACTAAATGGTGGAGAATTTTTTTGTCTTAATGTGCAAAAAAGGAGAAAATGTAGAATTATGAAGGAGTGTCAGCAGAGAACAGATCAAGGCTTTCTTGTGCATTACAGACATGTTGAGAGAATGTACACTTCTGATATGTTCACCAGAAAGATGTACAGTACAGTATTACCCCGCTTTACGCGGTTTCACTTTCTGCGATTTCTCATTTACGCGGTACCTCGCCAGAACAAGACTTTCACTTTCCGCGGTGCATCTAGTCATATACGTGGGTGAAGTATAATTTTTTATTTAGCTCATAAAATTCATACAAATTACCCGGCCAGAATACAATTTACATTGCTGGAATTCTTACAATATGATGATCATTTTTAATATAAACATCATGGATTTTGCATTAGACATACAAATTTTAGATCTAATGTAATAATTTGGTTTACACAAAGCAAATATTTTATCATTTGTGCAAAATATATGAAGTTTACATTCAAAATATTCCCTAACCTGCAAGGAATTCAGAAATGTCAATTATATTATCCTAACTTTAGTCTGAGGTATTATTTATTACTAGAAATGTAAATATACTGTTTTCTCCCAAACATTTCTCTGATAGGGAGGGAAGGAGGGGGGTGGGGGCTTAAGGGTTAAAAAACAACAAAGTTAAGGTTGTTTGAACTTCAAAAAACTTTAAACGCATTTTTTCCGCTTTTTAAATTTGGCGCTTCACCCCCTTGTAATGCGGAGCGCCTCACATCTTTTACAGCAGTCTGAGTGGATGGATGCAGCTGTTTAGTTTTCCTTTATTCTGCTTTTCTTATGCAAGAAAGGTGATGTGTCAACCTAACAGGATGCTTTGGGGTTGTTTTAGCCAGGCTTACCATAGAGCCAGGTGTTATAATTACAGTAAGGCAAATTTTGCTCAATTTCTGAGGTACAAATTTGTGTAAGAGAAGGAAAGAAGTTATACAGTATTTATACCCTTTTGTTTTCTGGAAGCAAGGAGGGGATTGTTTAATGTATGTTAGCTAGCTCATAGGTATAACTGTATAAAGTTAAACTTTTATCTCCAGTCACCTATAGCTACTGAAGGTATCATTGAATACCTATATTTTTTACTTGTAAATTATGTCATTTCTTTGTATTTTTAAATCTCGATAAACCAATTACCTACTGTTGTGATCCCTGGGTGTATGAACGGGTATAAAAATTGGAGTTGTTGAGTGTAGGTGTTGCTCTTTTAGTGAGGAATATAGCCGAGCAATTACAGGTAACAGTGAAGGAAGTTGAGTGTATAGCAAGGATAAGTCAGTAGATGGTGGTCATAGTTAAGAACAAATAGACCTAAGTGTGTTGTGCATGTGGATTCAAGATGGAAAACAGTGAATAGGAATTGAAATTAGAAGGATGTTAGCGTGGAAGACTTAATGGGGTTTTACAAGGCATCATACATGGTGATTATAATTAGATTATTTTGCTGGCCATAGTTGTGATAGCTTTCATATAAGTTTCTGCATGTTGAGGGATGCTTTGTACTTGTTATGAGCTATTTTGCCATAAAGCAGGGAGATGCTTCTGGGATAATAGCAAGGTTTACTAGATTTTCTGATCATTATAATCTGGAAAGGTTTTTACCAAAGTATCTGTATTCCAGATTTGCCTCAAGTGCTAAATCTATCAAGAACAAGCCTGTGGTGAATGAGGTTTTGTCTGAAGCAGCTTTGCTGCAACGATATGCAAAGGAGATTAAAAATCTGAAGAAATCACTTGAAAAAGAACGCAATACTGACAGAGCCCAAGAAGTAGAACAGGTGAGCAAGATACAGTTTATTAGCAAGAGTTAGTTTCAGAAAATTATGGTCATCAGTCATTTATATATGTATCAATTAACCTGTAAACAAAAAGGTGTAATAATGGCAATGTTTGCTTGTAGACTGGTTCTTTTTCCATATAGCCATTAGAGCTTTTAAAACTAAATAAAGCGACAATGGTTTGAAAATCTGTGTTGGGATTAAGCAACTCGGTACATAAAAAAATAAAAAAATATAGGAATTGAAACTCCAGGTTGTAGAGCACCAACATTTAGCTGGTATCTCCAAATTGAATAAATTTGGCAATTAAATTATCCTTCACCTTTGTATTGGGTTCCTGAAAGACAACCACTAAGTAAGAGCGTAAGGTATGCATAAAACTTGTATAAGATTTGTGATCATTGTTGCTGAGCTTGACACGAGACACTCCACTCTGTTCATTTGACATAAACTGTAAAACTAACTCCACTTGGAACAACACCATCTAATTCCATCTCTTGCACAGTAATCAACTCTTGCTCTGACCTTGTGATTTCAGGTACAATACTTACATATTTAATGTCTATTGCTACTGAGCCCTAAGTGTTATTTTATCCACATGAAAGATTAAAACATGTTGCATATATTGGTTTTTTATAACAACCAAGATTTTATTTATCTATTTATTTATTTAGAATCATGGTTTGGTTTTTATATGCTAAATGTAAATGGAAGGAAATACAAATTTAACAATTGCTTATATGCTGTATTGTTATAAACTAATCAGCCAAAGAAAGAAAGTATTTTATGCCTTTATCACAGTAACCTACATAATTAAACACTAAAACCTTCACTTTTGTAATGTTCACTATTCATTGTTCTCACAATAAAATTACAATATTTGTTTTGTAATTGAAACAACGAACACAAGTTTAAGATAAATAACATCACTTTGCTTCCCCTACATGTGTTATTGTACTGTAGGAACTGTACTCTTTGTTCCAACACCCTGCAATATACTTAGAAAAAAGGCTGAAACTCTGTAAATAAATCCCATAAGCTACCTCCTTTTACCACTCTGTATATCTGATGCTCATAAGACTTCATCTCCTTTATTAGCACAAGCAGCCTCTCATCCAACTACCTGTATTCCCTCTTGTTTTACACACCAATTCTCCAAGATATTATGTGCATTTTTTACTTTCCAGGTGCGTGAAAAGCTTGATGAAGAAGCACGCAAAAACCAAGAGTTGCTGATGAAGGTGAATGAGTTGAAAGCAAAAATTGTGGTTTCCAGCCATCCTCGTAACTGTTCTCCATATAACACCGTGAGTATGAATTTTCATAGTATGCTTGAGTATGAATTGTAGAGATTAGTGCAGTGAGTTTGAGGAACTGCATGAATGAACATGATGTAAATCCCATTGTATTTGATCATTGTAACTGACTACAAGGGTAATGTATCTTTCTAACACAGCTGTGTTCCGTATTTCTAAACAAAAACTAATTCCAAAATAAAATTGTTTTTATTCAAGACAAATGAATTATTTGATGCTGATGGTGTCCGTTGATAAATCATTCTCTGATTTGCTCATTGATTTTAAGTGAACTGAACAGACCTTAATAATGGCTGACAAGTGTAAGAGTGGTGCTTGTGATACACCTGCATCAAAGAAAAGATGAAATTGGACATAATAAAATGTTTATAGAAGGGTGAATCCCCGACAAAATCAACCACATGTTTGGCTTCAATTGTTCAGTGAACGGGAAAATAAATCTATTTTGCTTTAATCATTGTATATTAAAATAGTAATGTTATCTATTATTATCATAACAAATTTACAATATTTCAGCTTAATCATGGGTTAATTTGGCTTTGATAGGCTCGTTTGGGAACCTAACCGCCATTTGCAACATGTTTATAAAAAATTTAGTTCCTAGGTTTTGAAATGCAATCTGCTTATGATTTGGGACCTTTCTGTACTAAGATAGGGTTATAACATAAAAGGTCACATATAACATTTACCAAGAGACACAGACATGTAAACTACACTGTTGACTCTGCCACTTGCCCCACAATTTGAGTTGAATAAGCTTTTATATTTTTACTAGGACAACCTAGATCACTATTAGTTAAGTCATACAGGTAATGAGAAACAAGCAGTGTGAAAGTAAAAATGGGTCTATAGGTATGTTGCACATCTCTATGGACAAACTGATGTGGTGATCTGACAGGAGCAATTATTGTCAAGTTTGGTGTGAGTTTTATCAAGATACTATATATCATGTTATGCTCTTAAGAACTCAATATTAGTACAGTACAGTAATACTGTATCTCCGTTAGCTGGAATCCCTCAAACCCAAACTCTCTGATAACCGGAATAAAAATTTTCTTGGAAAATCGTTCCCAAAGACGGAATTTTCTGGAAAACCAAGGCTTTGGAACCAATTTTCTGAGAGGCACATTTTCCAGAAAATTCTGAGAAAAATTCCCCATACCCGGAATTTTCCGGGTATGGGGGAGTTTTTTTCCAGGTATGAGAGATGAAAATCAGGCACATTTTCTGGAAATTCTGAGGTAAATTTTACGTTATCTGGAAAATTCCGGGGATGAGGGATTTTTTCCGGCTTTGAGAGAGTCGTCTCGTTACCCGAAAATCTCTCATTCCCGGAAGTGCTCTGCACCAATTGTTCCGGCTAATGGGGATATCACTGTATATTAAAACCTCTATACACAATAATTAGCTTTTTGTCCCACTCTGTGGTACTCTGGACCGCCCCTCAATTTACCAGATATATTTTAAAAGTCAGGAAAATCCAGCATCAATCCCAGATGGTTTGTGTGTTCGTACATGCAGTTGAGGCCTGCCTTCATACATATCATATGAGTGGGCCGCACCTCTACCTACTCTCATTACTCACTTACATTAGCAGTGTTATGCTCCCCCTCCCCCCTATATATTTCCTCTTTTTTTTCCCGATTCACTTTCTCTGGAATGGGGTCTGCCCCAATTAATGTGGTGTATCGAGGTACTAGTGTTTTATGTTGGAGACCTCATAAATCTGAAAATCTGTTTAGTTTGGTGATATGATAGGACAGACATGTAGTGATTACATCAGCAAACACATCTCTAACAACTCTACCAAACATTAAGGTTACACAAATGTAACAGGTATTACACAACTGATACCTCAGTACAGTCAGTTCTGCTATAATGCGTTAGTTGTGTTCTTGTAAAACATCGTGTTATAAAAATTCGCGTAATAGAAATAACAGGGCTTATGGAGAAAATAGGGTTAGGTGCAGATTACTACTCGAAATCGAAAAAAATTTGTAGTTAGCCTAACACAAAGGATAGCACAGTCTAAATAAATGTTACATTCATATCTAATAATGAAATCATACAGTAAATGCAACACTTACCTTGAAAAAATATGAATATAACTTGATGGGGGAGAAGGGTGATTTTGAGGTTGATAACATCGAGCTTCTCTTCAAGGGTTATAGCCTTTCTTTTACGATCATCACCGGGAATGCAATCACTAGAATGCTTCTTGGAGATATTCTTCTTTACCATATTCACAGTTAATACCACAAAAATGGAGAAATAGTAAGCAAAAATTGCGTTACAGCAAACAAGCATTCGCGTTATTCAAATATCGTTCCTCTATTCATAAATCGCGGTAGAGCCAATTCGCGTTGTCAAAACACGCGTTATAGCAGAACTCACTGTAGCTAATATTAGTATTTCTGAATATTAGTTAGTGTGAATTTTTCTCTGATTTTAATAATTCTGAATATTGTACACATTTTTTTAACTTATAGAAAAAAAAGAAAAAGATGAGACGAGAGACATGGGCAGCTCCAGCATTGGCTCGGGCCATGAGGGAAAGTATGGGACCTGCTTATATGCAACCCATTCCATTGACTCATCAGTTCCTGCTTCCCAGCCTTCCACCTTGGTCAGACCTCCCTAAGATCTCAGAAGGCTCATCATCAGATACTACAGATTCTACCATGGATTGTTCTGTTATATCAGATGGTATTTATATGATAGTACAGTACTGTAATATTTTGTGGTCTCTCTCTCTCTCTCTCTCAGTGTAGTCTGGTTTTATGCTGAAGGCCGGAAGAGGTAATTATTATTTACACCGTCAATTCCATCATGTACGCGGCAAGCAGCAGGGCGAGGTGCTTGTCATTGGCGTCAGACTCTCGCCGGTGATTGGGCCACGTATCCTTACCCCTTCTCTTATATGTTAATTATGTGTGTATACCATCATAAAATTAAGATGTTATTTATCCTACAATATGCTGTATTGTGTCGACGAT
Organism: Homarus americanus; assembly: GCF_018991925.1. Taxonomy (NCBI): domain Eukaryota; kingdom Metazoa; phylum Arthropoda; class Malacostraca; order Decapoda; family Nephropidae; genus Homarus; species Homarus americanus. Next base: position 1,984,578 of record NW_024716951.1, on the reverse strand, counting down.
AGCCATAAAAGGTGAGTCTGGTGGTCGACCCAGTCTCTATTTCAGTTAATCCTATAGATTCTGTTATTTTATTTACGCCTTTCGCTTTATATTTGTGCATGCCTAGCCCCCCTTTTTTCTCTCTGGTGTTTGTCATTCAATCTTTATCCTGCTTTAATGCTGGGAGTTCAGAATCTAAAGCAAATAAAGACACGCATTATCCTTTCATTTGTTCACGTCTTACTGCTTTAATTGGTCTCTTCTGTTGTGGAATACAGTTTCTACAACAAGGACAGAACATATCTAACTGGAGTATCCTTTCCACTTAGCATCACCTGTTAGTAACACATTGTTTGATCCTGTCCTGTCATTCATGCATGTTTCTGGTTCCAAATGTCCATTCCCCTCTCTTTTGGCGTAACTTTCACTCCATACTTATGTCCCCTTTTTTTTTTCTCCCTACCTCTGCTCTCAATCACCCTCCACTGAATTATCCATTCATTATTTTTATACACACACACATTTATGCTTGCTCATAAACACACACACAGAAAGTCTTTTATTTGTGTTGGGGATGTATTCTGGGATAACACGCATTAGGAGAAGCAACATACAGCGAGTCCTCACTTAACGTCGGGGTTACGTTCCTAAAAATGTGACGTTATACGAAGCAACGTTAAATGGATCAATTTTTCTCATAAGAAATAGATAAAATACGGGAGTTATGTTCCTGAGCCTCCCTTTGCCCCATGAAATACATTACATATACAGAAAATCGTTGCCATTTCTATAGAAAATAATGCATACATATACAACTACTAAGTTTGTATTGGTACTCACCGATGGGCGGAGGTGGTAGAGCGAGTGTGTGGTGGGGAGTGAAGCAGAGGAGGAGGATGGCGGGAGGGGAGGAGTTTGGTGGGAGCGGAGGAGGGGGGAGGAAGGTGGTGAGTCACTGAGACTGCGCCAAGCCGAGAGAGGGTGATGCACCGTAAAATGTAGTCTGACGACGCAAAACGACGTATCGGATCACCAGGACGTTAAACAAATTTTTTGGTCTCTAAAGTTTAGCGATGCAGTACCAAAACAACGTTAAGTGCGGACTTACCGTAAATCAAACTTGGGATGCCACAGACAGTGAACTTTACTTGCTCCCAGAAACTGGAGTTGCCAGATTGTTTAAAAAAACTGTCCAAATGGTATAGTTTGTACAGTAATGATTTCTGTGTAAATATGCTAGGCTAGATGCAAGCCTACACCTACACTGTTGCAGTAGTCTGATATCTTTGGAAACTTCCACTCAAATGGTCATTCATATCTTTGTTGATATTTTTGTCCATGAAGCATTGTAGTTCACAAGAAATATTAACATTACCTCCTCCATCAACATCCTTAAAAGTTACATTCCAATACAGCCATGTGTGTTACCTGTTTGACTTAACTCACTCTGTCCCTCTATAACTTACCATATTCTTCTTACACTCTTATTATAATTACTGTACTATATCTACCCCGTACCTTACTTTTTATATAAAATATGTGTTCAGTATTTTCCAACCAAAGACAAATATTTTGATACAATATAGTCGCCACATATTTTGTTTGGCTGGTGTAGAATGCGGGCTTAAAGAAGAGGGCAGTATCAGTCATGTCTGCTACTTACTTTGACAACTGAAGGTTTGTGCTGACTTGTTTTTCACCTAAATACAGGTGCTCCTCTACTTATGAATGCGTTACCTTCCTGTGGCTTGTTTGTAAGTCCAACTTTACTCTTGTAGATACCAAACATATTGTAAAAAATGAAAAAATAATGGATGTTGAGTACAGCTATACCCTACAATACAGCCCTAAACCCTGGCTCATTCTTCTCCTCTTAGGTAATGTTTGTTCTATCTGGAATTGTCTTCAAAATAATCCAGTCTAATCCTCATTAAACACCTGCCCTGGAAGGTAACCCCACTGATGATGTTGGTATCTCTGCAAGTTTGTAAGTCGAATGTTCTTAAGTAGAGGAGGACCTGTACCTCTAAAAGTTCTAAAACAAAAGTTTTGTGCTGTCATTTGACCTATGTAAGATGGTGTTTATAGGGACACAAGAACACCATTTGTATCAACTACAGTATTTAGCAGTTAATTATTATGCAGTAGAGTATTTGAAAAGATAACCAAACTTTCCATACTGTAAGCCACCACAATGACAACTCCACTATTTGGACAGCTATAGCTCACCCTCTGTCCCCCAGACAACTGAACTAGAAAATGAGACTACATTATAGAGAGAAAATTAAATCAATGAAGAACTAGTAAAAGGGTTCAACTCTGTCCTGAGGGCCCTTTTATTACCCATTTTCTTCTATTTTCTCTTTATTTAATTGTATTTACTGTATATAAAGTTGAAGTTTTTAACTGACCAGCCAGATATCTGATAGTGAAAATATTCACTCTGGTGCACCCCTAAATCAAACCCTATTTTACCTCAGACTTCAGGACAAAAATTTGGAATTCATTCCTGGTTGAAATTTGCTGAAAAATATTAAATAATCATGTTTAAAAAATTCAAGTTTAAATAAATTATGTATGTTAATACTTGTACTGTACTGTACTCACTAAAATAGTGACTGCTTTTTTCCTAATTAACCTTAAAACTGTTTTAGTGTGTTTTGACCCTGATCTTTGACCCAAACGTTGACGCTCGCTCCGTATTATCTGTCATCTTATTTCTCTGCCTTGTATTATTCTAGCAGCACATAATGGGGGTCACATTATTGGCTTTATGAATGTATTATGAAAAGATAAGAATAACATGTGCAAAAAAAATTCATCTTATTCTTCAAAACAGATCTAATCAGGTTGACTGGTGGCAGTTCTGTCTGCTGAAGCTTTGATGCTCAGAACACTCGGTGTATTGTGTCTGTAGGTGCTTAGAAATTACAAACTTATGAGGATTTCATTAACTTTAAAAATGGGATAAATCAAAACCTCATTAACTTAGAATTTCCGACTTGTGAATCCCTAACTGAATGGGAATACCTGTACTTTACTGTACTAGAATATGAAAACTAAAATATTAATTATTGAGACCTCACTAAAAACTGACTCAACTACTTTTATTTTGACATTATTTCTGGCATGAGCATTGAAGTAATAGGCTGAATTTTTCCACAGGTTTTGGAAGAAATGAATCAAGTTTCTCTATGGACTTGGAATTGGCTGAGCAGTCAAAACTAGGGAAGTTAGACTTAAGTCCTTATTCCCCTCCGCCTCTGAAGCATCGCAAAATGGTACAATTTGAGTTAACTCCAGAGCTGTCTCCTGATGATGAATGTCAAGCTGAAGAAAGGTATTTGTCAAAAACTAAGTAAGTTTGCTACAGATGCACCAGTATTAATATGTTACATGTGTTTATCAAATAGAATTAGATATTCTCTAATTTGTATTTATATTAAATTGAAATCAACATTGGATTTCTTTTCTTTCTCTGCTAGATAACACATTATTCTGGTAAATCTTTTTCTGATATTTGTGATTGAATTTGTTTAAGTGCTTGCTTGAATTCCAGCTATCTTACATCCAAACCATCAACACCGAGAAGAGAGACAGAATCCCCAGTTCCGTCTCATCATTTGGTAATACCAGGGACCCCGGGGACCCCAGCTCACATCCTCAGGGAAAGAAACCGGAAGATGCAAGAAAAGTTGAAGGAACAGGAGGATTGGTTGAAGGAGTGCCAAGAAGAATTTACTGATTTACAAGAATACCAGAAGCATGAGATTATACTAATGGAGGAAAGCTTTGCCTCCAAGATTGCTGATGGATCAGTTGACAACACCACGGTGAGTTAACCCCTATGTGGCTTCCATATAGTAAACCTAGATACCTCCTCCTGGTTACCAAAAACTTAATTTCTGATTTTTGCTGGAAAGGTTAGATAATGATGTTTAAAGTCATGTGAAATGGTTATAAAGTGGCAACTCAAGTCTCGTGTTGGCCGAATCATAGGAATTGTTGTATAGCGTCTCCATTTCCATGGGAACCAGCCCCTGTGCCACAGTGCCACGATCTCTGCATGACCTGGGAAACATATCACTCGGAATTTATTTTATACCACTTTATTTTGTTATTTCCACTTTTTTTTATACTAGACTTCTGATTATATAATACTGAATAGGTAGGTGACTAGAAAAATGTAATAAAATTTATTGATTTTTTTTTTTACTTACTTGTGGCATTTCTAAATGGAATGCAACTTAGAGAGAGGCCTGTGCTCCACAGCAAACATGCTGGGGTGAGTTTCAGACATCAACAGAATCACTGTCCATTCCTAATGGCTCCTCAGTATCATAAGGAGCATCCTCAACAAAGAGAATAGAGTTTTATTTCAGTATCTCTGATAGCACAACGTGACAACATCCTTAGAGTGGGACAGGCGAAGGTACAATTATATCTCTTGTTAGCCAGAATCCCACTTAACCGTAACTCTCTGATGGCTGGAATTGAAATTTTCCGAGGGGCACATTTTCTGGAAAAATTTTCCCAGTACCTGGAAAATTCCAGGGAAGGGGAATTTTTTTTTTCAGGTTTGAGAGATGATGTAATGGGCAACTTCTGGAACTAACGAGAAAATTTTTCCATTACCTGGAAAATTCTGGGGATGAGGGATTTTTTGGGGAGCTTTGAGAGAGTCGTCTCGTTACCTGGAAATCTCTCATTCCCGGAAGTGCTCTGCACCAATTGTTCCGGCTAACGGTGATATCACTGTACTGGCGTGTTGCCAAGAAACACAAGGCTTAGGCACACTATTGCCTGTGGGGGTGTATGCCAGACAACTCAAGATGTTTATTTATAGCTCTTGGGCCCATAGAGATTAACGGGAAATTGAAAAATTTCAAGGTCAATATACGCCCTAAACCTGGGTGTACCTTACCTTAATCTATGCCCCAAACCACGCACAGGTTAAAAAGGGCTGCTATCATGTAGAAGGTTGATTTTTGAATGCTATATTTCCAGCAAGAGTTTTTTATTGGTAATTATTTTTATTGAACATACATTGTACAACTTTTAAATATTGATGCTTCCTTCCAGTGCAGTTTCTCTGATGAATCCTTATACAGGATGAACCTCGATGTAATGGCACCGGATTTGCCAGTATCTCGCATTTATCGGCAAAATTTAGAGATCGTGCATTTGAAAGCCCTGGCTGTAATTTCCACTAGTTCCTCTACCTGCTTCTATGCTCCAGTGGCGCTGCGGTAGGTTTGTCTTGGCATTAAAGGTGAGCCGGTGCTGTGCTCGTGTGATGGCCTCTCTTTGTTAGTGACCCAAAGAAGAAATGATTTTCCCTGAACATTGTACAGAAGGTTGAAATATTACATAAAACAGATGTGAAGTGTCTGTTGGTTAACTTTGGCAAATCTATGATGTCGGTTCCTCAACATCTTATGATTTAAAGAAGCAGAAAGATAAACTACTCACTATGTGGACGGTGACACAAAGAAGGGAATGGAATATTCCCCCCCATACTTCGATGCCGTTAAATCGAGGTTCAACCTATATATCATACTGTACAGTCATCCCTCAATTTACACACTGGTAGTGAAATACTTGCAGTAAAACACTGTACATTAATAATTTTATACCTGTACTTGAAGAAAAACCAGATGAGATTTGTAACAGTGAATAATATGAAATGATAAGCCAGCATCTATAATAATAATAATGATAATGTAGTAATACAATGACTCCCATTATATGATTGGAGATACATTCTTTATGAAAAAAAATGATCACATCACACACTCAACCCCATGAGTAACTGCATCATCCTAAATTCCTGTTTGTTTATGTGGCATGAACACCACTGGTCACAGGCTGGGTGTGCTCTGTACTCTTTATTTAATATTGATTTTGGTTTCATGATGCTCCCAACCAAACAACAAAGTGATAGAACTGAGTTTAACAGTGCTAAAAGGAAACAAAGTGATAAGTGTGAGCATAAAGGTGAAAATTCTGCAAAAAGTGTACCAAGAACAGACTTTGAGAATATTGAAAATTCCACAGCACTGTGATTTCACTGTGGGCTGGCTTCAAATAGAGTGTTTAAAAAGTGGTGCCTTAAATCCACTAGATAAAAATATCTGAACACAAGGAGGTGCAAAGCCACCAGCCAGCATCTCAACTCATTCAGTTGACAATCCATTCAATCTCCCTCATGTGTTGCCAGCAGTAGCCACAGTTCTAATCATTTCTTCATTTTCAAATTCCATACTTTCATCTACAACTTTACAAAAAAAAATCACAATAAGAATATGAAATTTAAGAATTCAGAATAATTTTCCTTTATTTAGTTTTCTTATTACAGTACATGAGAGTCGGTGTAGTGTGAGTGAGGATGAGGAGTAAGTTATATGTTGATATGATGAAGACATTGAATCATTATTTGTTGACATACTAACATTAAAAGTGTTAGAGAGTAATTAAATAAGTGAGTACACTGGGAAGATAAAAAAAGCATTATTTTATTATATTTTCACCATTCCTCATTTGAAAAATGTCATAAATTTGAGATTTTGCTTGTAAATCAGTGTGGGTTTGTTTTCTTTCTCTCTTCATAATTGGGAATTTTCTTAATTCAATTCCTCATAAATTGGTGACTGCACATACAGTATTTGAGTTGGGTTGTTGCCCCATCAAAGAATGCATGTAACTCACAGGCAGCTAATTAATTATCACACATGAACATGAAAAAAAAAAATAATTGCTAACTCTCATCCCATGGATTGACTGATCACAAAATACTACACACTTAATAAATACTGTAGTGTACCTTAATTTACTACATACTGTACTTGTCAGATGCTGCTATATGTTACCCATCATCACTACAGTATTATCATAACTAACCCCTACCTAGGTAATGTTTACAAGAAGGTAAGAGAAAAATATTTACTGACAACACTACATGAACAAACCAGACCTACAGTACCTAAACCAAACCTAACAGCTTTTACTTTTCTTTCAATGTTTCAGCTGCAGGAACAAAGAAAAGAGATAATGTTTCTGAAACATTCTCTCCGAGACTCTGAAGCTCTGTTACTGGATGCCAACCGAGCACTATCACAAAGGTCACAAGAGATCCAATTGTTGCAAAAACAGAGGGAAAAATTGACTCAAGAAAATTTGAGATGTTTTCGTTTTGAAGATGAACTCACAAAATTGTGTGAAGAGCACAAACAAATGAAGAAAATTATGGTAGGTTGATAGATCTAAGGTAACACTTACCAGCTTTGTACAGTTGTATGTGACTCATGATAAAAGGCATAATAGGGACCAAAGGAGATATGATAAGGCTGCCTGGAGGTGTGAAGCATTATATGCACATAAGATAAAGAAGTAGGGTAGGTCAAGGAGAGAATACTTTGTAATATCCCCTTTAAGAGGGTACCACAAGTAATAAGATATATATATATATATATATATTTTATATATATATTTATATATATATATATATATATATATATATATATATATATATATATATATATATATATATATATAATCACACAGGGAAAAGGGAAACAATGGAGCACCTTAGCTTTCGTCTTTATTCAAGACATCTTCAGAGGCTTTAGTACACAGGGTGACCTTACAGAACATGAGGTCAGGTCATAAACATGACATCCACTAATCCGCACAACACCACCACCACACATGCAAAGGAGCTTAAGAGAAAGGGCAACGTGACTTGTCAAGTAAAGTCAGGTAAAAAATATGGGACCCACTAATCATCTGTCCTACATCTAACTCCAATGCTTTAAAAACATTTTTAACCTTGGGCCACTGACAAATGAATTTGTGTAACATATCAGTTTTGTACTGACCACCACTGAGGTTTATAGAATTCAATTCCCTAATCAAACTTGCTTCAACCAGAAGTCTTTCTGTGACACATGATGATTTGTACACTTCTGAGCTGTTTTCTCAATCCATGGGATGATTATTGTTCCTAATATGAACGAACAGTGCACTGCTTTCAGATGCTACATGAAATTCAGTAAACACTTCCATTTACATTCAAGGTTGGGGTATTCTTGATTAATATATTGGTAATAGTAGTCATACTTAAAAACAACATTAATATTTAATAATTTATGGTACTGAACTAACGGGATAAATTCATTGCGATAAGACAGTCAAAATATTCTTAAATGTAGGAATTTTTCTGGTTTGAGTAGAATGAAAAGATTTTTTTAGCTCTTTTAAAACAATGATCAACAAAAAATGAAGGGTACCCAAGTTTTTGTGCAATGGACTGAATGTGTTTCACTTCTTCATCAATAAATTCAGCGTCACACATACGCAAACATCTCAAAAACATAGCAGAAAAAACTGACATTTTGGTAGATTCCAGGTGACTTGATAAAAAATTTATGAAACTGTCTATCTGTATAGGCTTTCTGTACACCTTAAAATTATAGTTATGACTATTTCTAATGATAAGCATATCAAGAAATGGAAGGGATCCATTTATTTCTCTCTCAATTTTCAATGTAATACTAGAGACAAGATCATTAAGCTTGTCTAAAAATTCCAGTGGGTCACTGTTTCTAGGACAAAGAACATCATCTACATATCTATACCATGGAGGAATAAAGTACCCTATATTGGGTAGTAATCTAGCCTCAATAAACTCCATATAAATACAGGCTAATGGAGCAGAAAGACAATTACCATGCTCATGCCAAATAGTTGCTTGTAAAACTTCCCATTTGCTCTAAACACATTGTCAGTAGCGCATAACTCTATCAATTTGAGAAAAGTATCATGTTCAATAGTCAAATCTAACAGTTGCAATTTCAAACATTGAAGGGTACCCAAGTTTTTGTGCAATGGACTGAATGTGTTTCAGTTCTTCATCAATAAATTCAGCTTCACAAATACGCAAACATCTCAGAAACATAGCAGATTAGTGGAGGTCATGTTTATGACCTGACCTCATGTTCTGTAAGGTCACCCTGTGTACTTAAGCCTCTCTCGGTCCACGTAATTCAGTTGCCTCTGAAGATGTCTTGAATAAAGACGAAAGCTAAGGTGCTCCATTGTTTCCCTTTTCCCTGTGTGATTTTATGAAGATTTATCTTACCCACATTTTTGTTGTGGATCTACATGAAATATATAAATAAATAAGAAAATCTACTTCATCTAAACATAATGATGATTTTTTTTGACATTCAACAGGAGGATAAGGACAGTAGACTCTTGCAGCTGGAGAATGAACGTCATGATTTTGACATTATGATGGAATTAGCTTTGAAGAAACAGGAACAAAAAGAAAAGGATTTAAGAAGAAGCTTAGATGTAAGTACAGTAAATCCTGAGTAACTCGGCACATATAGGGCTCTGGCCTTGCCGAGTTATCCCAAATTCCGACTTATCGAGGCACTTCCCCCTCCTACAAAAAAAAAAAAAAAAAAAATTATCAACCCATATATGTGTACGTGTAATTACTAAATGTAAAAAAGTAACAATTACCAGCACTGTACGTGAAGAATGAAGCATCATGGTAGGTGACACAGGTATGGTAGGTGACAGAGGCATGCTAGATGATGCAGGTGGCCAGATATGCTGAGGTATTCCCAGTACAGCTCCTCCCTTATTTACGACGGGGTTAGGGACCCAAATCCAGGTGATAAATCGAAATGGTCGTACAGGTAGTTCTGCTATAACGCGATAATTGTGTTCTTGTAAAATATCGTGTTATAGAAAATCGCGTAATAGAAATAACAGGGCTTATGGAGAAAATAGGGTAAGGTGCAGATTACTCGAAATCGAAAAAATTTAGTAGTTAGCCTAACACAAAGGATAGCACAGTCTAAATAAATGTTACATTCATATCTAATAATGAAATCATACAGTAAATTTAACACTTTACCTTGGAAAAATATGAATGTAACTTGATGGGGGAGAAGGGTGATTTTGAGGTTGATAACATCAAGCTTCTCTTCAAGTGTTATATCCTTTCTTTTACGATAATCACCGGGAATTCTATCATCAGAATGCTTTTTGGAGATATTCTTCTTTACCATATTCACAGTTAATACCACAAAATTGGAGAAATAGTAAGCAAAAATCGCGTTATAGCAAACAAGCGATCGCGTTATACAAATATTGTTCCGAATTCATAAATCGCGTTAGAGCAAATTCGCGTTATCAAAACACGCGTTATAGCAGAACTCACTGTAAGTCGAAAATGCTTAAATAATACATAGAAAATCTCAGCACCACAAAACTCATTTTTAAAGTTGCCAGCCATATATATATATATATATATATATATATATATATATATATATATATATATATATATATATATATATATATATATATATATATATATATATATATATATATATATATATATATATATATATATATATATATATATATATATATATATATATATATATATATATATATATATATATATATATATATATATATATATATATATATATATATATATATATATATATCATGTAAATCCACAATGAAAACGTGGATAAGATAAATCTTGATAAAATCACATGGGAAAATAGAAACAACGGAGTACCTTAGCTTTCGTCTTTATTCAAGACATCTTCAGAGGCAACTGGATTACATGGACAGAGAGAGGCTTAAATATACAGGGTGACCTTAAAAACATGAGGTCAGGTCATAATGATGACATCCACTAATCCCCACACCAACACACACGTAGAGGAGCTTAAGAGAAGGGTGGTGACGTGACTAGCCAGGTCAGGTCAGAAAAAAGGGACCCACAAAATAACTATCATACATCAAGATCAAAGGTTTTCAAAGCATTTTTAACCTTGGGCCACTGACAAATAAATTTATGTAACATATTATCAGTTTTGAACTGACCATCACTAAGGTTTATTGATTTTAATTCCTTAATCAAACTAGCTTCAACCAGAAGTCTTTCTGTGACACAAGATGATTTGAATACTTCTAAGCTTTTTTCCCAAGCAATGGGGTGATTATTATTCCTAACATGAACGAACAAGGCACTGCTTTCAGATGCAGTTCTGATATTATACTTATGTTGTTTGATTCTGAGCTGCAGTGTTTTTCCTGTCTGACCTACATAGTTACAATTACCGGGTACATTTGCTACATGGAATACAATAAACACTTCCATTTACATTCAAACTTGGGCTATTCCTTATTAACATATTGGTAATGGTTGAGTCATACTTGAAAACAACATTAATATTTAGAAGCTTGAGGGACCGAACTAACGGGACAAATTCATTACGATAGGGCAGAGTCAAAATATTCTTAAGTGTAGGAACTTGTCTGGTTTGAGAGGAATGAAAGGATTTTTTAGCCCTTTTAAAACAACGATCAACAAACACAGAAGGGTACCCGAGTTCATTAGCCGCTTGGGTGATCGGTCACGTCTCTGTTGTACACTGTTGGCAAGTACTGGGCTTGCACCGGCTCCTGAATGTATCTGAAGCTGCTCCAGTGCTTGTCAAGTCTGGTATTGAAAGAGCTCACACTCGGTGCCATCACCACACTGGCAGATTGTTCCAAGAGTTCACAACTCTCATTCCGAAAAAGTTGTCACTCACAGTTTTCCGGACTTGCGGCTTCTTTAACCTTGAGCTGTGTCCCCTTGTGGGGCGAGCGTCAGCCAGCTCCAGGTAAGGACATTCAACTGAGTAGTGCCCTCTGAGATGCTTGTACACCTCAATCAGATCTCCCCTTGCCCGTCTGTAGTATAAGCTAGGCAAGTTCAGGCTCTCCAATCTCTCCGGGTAGCTGAGGTGCCGTTGTGTAGGCACCAGTCTGGTGGCCCTCCTTTGGATATTTTAAATCAGCTTACAATCCCTGATATATCTCGGGACCAGACAGGAAAGCAGTACTCCAGATGGGGAAGCACTTCACTCTTGAAGGAATATTTTGACACTTCCAAAGACTTTTAGGTACTGCACTGGATGCAAAATACTTCACCTCGAGTTATGATATACAAGTGTGTACAGTACAGTACAGGGTGATCTAGAAGGTGGAGGAAGTAATTTCATAGTGGCAAATTGGAATAAATTGATCCAAAGTTTTGTTGCCTTTCATGTCAGGATTATTATATATTTACATATTTACAGGATGCTTGGAAGGAAATAGCAGCATATGAGGGAAGTAACACAGAGGAAGTGAAGAGACGTAGCCAGCGTGTGTCTCTGTTGGAAGAAGAAATATCCAAACTTCGTTCCACCACACAACTAGTTCAAGGGTAAATTTGGACTGTCTTATTGTTATATTCACCTTAATGGTCATAAGTGGATATATTATTCATACTGTAGTTTGTCTCTTTATGAGTCATGTTTGTACCCTGCTAATATATCAAGTTTCTGTTATCTTAGATTAGTTACTTGTGTAGAATTTCCTTGGTGGTTCCACAGAATCACTCATTAACTGAAAATCTCGTTAACTGAATCTATTATTTCAATGGGACATTGGGTAATTGGTTCCAACTCACAGAATTCCCTTAAAATTAAGTAAAAAGTACATACAAAGTACTGTATATCGGTAATAGAATTAACAAAACATTAAATATAAACAAAATAGAGTACTGTACAAAATACTGTACATTAATAAATAAAAAACACTAAAATATTTTAACACTTAATTTGAGGTGCGTATGTAGAATTCCCGGCGGCTTTGTTTACATAGCGGCAACGCAAACACATGATTGTAGACACAGTCGATGACGACATGCCATATTCTTTAGAGTGCATTGGTTCTAATGCCTTCTTCGTATTTTTTTAGTAATTTCTTGTTTCGCTTGAATTTAAATCCAATAATTTTAATGTAAAAATGCAAAGATTTTCGAGAGCACAACTTTCTTGATGTTTACTCCACTGGAAAACAAAGCTAAGCAGAGAACCAATTATTGACGGACAAGTCAATCAGCTGACGGGCGCACCAAAGCATGTTTCTCGTAAGGCTGTCGTTAATAGAATGTGTACTCGTTAATAGAACTGAAAGTCCTTACAGGAGGTACCGGTAACTTGTTAACTGAAATCTCGTAAATTGAACCGCTCATTAATGGAGGGTCCACTGTATATGTTAGCTCACATCCATGTTCTTGTTTATGTCCACACCCTTCATGCACTTGTCCTTTCAAACAAACTGAGAAATAATGTTTCAGACATATGATATGTATTAAAAAGAATTACACTACCATAGGGAAGAACAAGTGGAAGGTGACCTACAAAAGCAGTTGAAGGAAGCTCTTCTTAAACAAGAAGCCACCCAGCAAGAAATGGAAGAACAGAATATGAAATTTAAGCAGGTTAGTGATAATCATATCTTGATCATTAACCTACTTCTCCTTCATGGTTCTGAAGCACAACTCTACAACTACAGGGACACTATAATATTTTGGGCAGTGAATGAATGAATGATGGATTTGTGTGTCTGCTCTTGGTTCTGGCCATCTTACATCATTGCAGGAAAAGGCTTGTAAGAGAAAGATATTGATATTTGAAACACAGATTATTGTCATGTGTAAGATCTCACTTATTATAGTTATCTCATACTATTAACTAAAGGTTTGCTTTCTTTGGTTACTTCATACTTTCAGTCCCACTTATTGGTCTCTTGTATGTACAGTCGGCCCTTAACATACGCGGGGGTTAGGTAACAGATACCCGTGAATGTTAAAAATCCGTGTACTTTTGCTGCTGCCCCCCCTCCCCCCCAAAACCCTGGCCCCCCCATGTCCTTATTTACCGTATATACCTGTGTGTAGTTCGAGTTTTTAAGACCAAATTATTTGGCAAAAAATTGGATGTCGACCTCTAAACTGGTAATAGTTTCGTTAGGTTGAAAAATATTTACCAGTAACTACCAGTAAACAATGGAAACGACGCATCAACGCACCACCAGCTGTGAGTGTCGGTACAGTTGCCAGGGCAGATCTCTTGCGTCATCATAGCAAGCCCAAAGTAGCCAAATGCATGTAAGACCTTGCAAACAGCTGAATGTTCATTATGGTTTTAGGCATTTATATGGTGTGTTTACTAACAGTCACGTAGTGTTTGGTTATATTTTTATTCATATGCATAGGTTATATTACATTGCTAGAAGGGTTTTTTTGCTTAACAATGTAATGGATGTAATAGATTATAGGGCCATTGCCACCTTTCACTGAGGTCATTTGCATCACAGTTTATGGCCAGTGTTTGATCAAAGAACTTTGGTTGGTTATTGTAGCAGCCCTTGTATGTGAGGCAACCATCTCTTGAGGTAGTGAATGAGTTGTGGAATTATTTTTTTAAAACTGAGAACTTTATTCATTTTATTGTTGATAATGCTTTGATTTGGTGAACATGGTTACACTCAATGGACATGGAACCTTCAGGACAACGAGCCTTTGTTATAAGTCCTGGAAAGTAATTTTAATTAAATAGCAGCCTCTTTGTTTGGCAGTTACCAGGTCATCACTTCAGGATTACTGTACATGACTATGATGAACCTAGGGTTTATTCTCTTATGGCTTATGACTAGAACCAACTTGAGATCAGTTTAGTAGGAATGCTCAATTGTGGGGTGAAAGTTGAATATTCTGTAATATTTTGAGCCTACTGGTACCTCCCACCTCCTTTTTATGCAGGCTTTTGTGTAAAGAATGCTGTATCTCAATGTTGGATTTCAATAGAGGATTGGCCCTGAGATCTGTTTTATAACTAGTCAGGATTGAGCAGCTGATCAATTCTCCACCTTCATTCAGTTTGCTGGGGTTAATCCTTGCAATATTATTACAGTATGGCTGACGTCCAACATCAAAAATGAATGGACTGTTGTGTGTAACAGCAAAACTTTGACCTTCTCCATATTTAGGGTAATTTCTCATCAAGTTGTTATGCTTTGAACATAATCCATGGACTAGAGCCTAGACTTTGGCTAATTGGTACTAGATGAAAGAGTGATTTTTTAAAAGTTCATTATCTCCAGCTTCCAAAATTTTGCTGGACATCTGTACGTTTGCTTTCTGGCAGAATTTTTCATTCCAATAACTGCACCTTAATATATTTTAATATTTGGCAGTGGGAGAAAACTTAAAATGCTGATAAAACAATAAAGCTACTCTTTTGAAATATGCATCGGTACCGATCAACTCCTCTGGCCCATGGACTATCCAGGAGCCTGGTATGAAGGTGGGGAACATCCCAATCATAATTTGGAGCCCTGATGCTTGGGTTTCAACCTGTAAACTTGATGTACAGTATACCTGCTTCATTACTGGAGTTCAGGATTACTCCTCCATCATTAGTAATTTTCTTGTGAAACCTGCAGATGGCAGCGCTGGTGGAGAGAATGACAGGTATTGAGTCCCAAGTATCCAAAATGGAAGCTGTAGAGACTGAGCTGGCCAGTGTCCAAGATGAAGTGAAAACACTGAGGGCTGAGAACTCTCATCTGAGGAGCACTGCTAATGACCTACAGAAGCAGCTGGATGAAAAAGCATTTGATGGAGAGTCTAATCAAATTCAGGTCTTGCAAGAAGAGGTAAGTAAATATGTCCAGGGACTGTTAATATTTTCAGAGTTAGCTTATATATATATATATATATATATATATATATATATATATATATATATATATATATATATATATATATATATATATATATATATATATATATATATATATATATATATATATATATATATATATATATATATATATATATATATATATATATATATATATATATATATATATATATATATCCACAATAACCCAGATCAATCGGTGATAAGCATACACATGGTTGCAATTGAGGATATTGTGATAAGCCAGATCAGCGATTATCAAGTTTCATGATTATCAAGGATATGTGTGCGTGCATCCTGGAAATTAGATATCTAAACCTGTCACAAATGCAAATACAGTATGTAGTGAGATATTAATGATTGAAAAATGTTGAGCTATGCATGCAAGATTACTTTTCCCAAATTTTATACAGTGTCTGTGGATGATTATTAGTTGGTCATACTATTTTTCAGGTGCAGTCTCTTCGTGAAAAGTTGGAGGAGTCCGTTGATGGAAGTGTCTTCACTGGGAGAAACTCTCACTATGTTAGCAAAACCAGAGAAAACACATTAACTTCCTGGGAGATTTCCTGCAAACTTTCAGAAACTCTGCAAGCCTTGGAGGAGACTGTAATCACATCCTCTACACCAGGCAGAAATTCCTTTGTCTCTTTGGATGAAAACTTCTTACAGCCACAAGATCTGGAAACCATCAAGCAACAGCTCCTTTGGCTACAGGAGGCACTTGTTGCACAAGATCAGTGCCAGCTGCAACTACAACAGGAGTTGGAGAATTTAAAGGCAAAGGCAATGTCTGAACAATTATATCCACAGGTATGATATTCTGTACTACTATAGATGTTTAAGTGAAGGAAGGTATGAGCCCTTATGTAAACTATAGTATAATCTTGATTTAGCAGAATCTGATATAACGAGCTCTCGATTTAGCGGAAGGCATTTTCTCGTTATTTTTCTCTCGATATAGTGAACCAGTTCGCTAATTCGAGATGAATTCAGTTAATACGGAGACACCTCAGACATGTGATACATTAAAACCGACTTCAGCCTATGGTGAATATACTAAATGGATAAAAATTATGAATACTTATATAAGGCAATTACCTGAAAATCTGTGAAAATGGCAAGAAAATCACCCCAAACCCTTCTGCTCTGGGCCTGGGGACAAAGGTTCCCAGCGTTATGAAAGGTTGCACCATGTTTAGCTGCATCCTCACATGTTTGGTGCTTGGGTGGGAAGAGCGAGGTGACGTGCCAAGACACTTACACAGGACACACATTAAGAGCACTACTAAACTATTGTCTTATAACATTTGACTTTTAATTTCTATTTTAAAATAAATTTATACATGATAGCTCGATTTGGCTAGTTTTGCACTTGACAACTGATCAGTGAATAAACCAGGGCATATAGAGATGCATTAAGCATTTGAGATGTCAGGAAGCTTCACAACTGTAACCACAAAGCATAAATTATCACAATCTGTACTCAAATGTACTCAGTTAATTACTAAAAAATTTATATCTAGTGCAAAATATGAGATGTTTATACCCAAATTAATTGCTATCTTGCAAGAATTCCAGCAATACATAATATATTCTGCAAGGTCAAGTCCGGGACATTTTATAATAAAAAAAACCTGAACTCCCTGTCTTTTATAATTCTTCAGTCCCTGGCCCCTCAACTGATAACTACACACCCGGCTGTCAATACCTCCTCCCAGCCAGCAGGGGAGGCAGATAGCGGTGGGTGATAACAGTTAATGGGATGCAGGTGATTTTAGGCTTAAAGTTTTTGTCTTATAAAATATATATATATATATATATATATATATATATATATATATATATATATATATATATATATATATATATATATATATATATATATATATATATATATATCAGAAATGACACACACACGTGATACCACCACCATTTCTTGCTGATGGGAATATGCTTTAAGACATGTTTGAAGTAAACAGTATTTTGTTTGGTTATTTTTGGATATTGTAGATAAAAATTCAGCAATGATTATAGTATGTATGAACATAGAAGGATTTTATTGTCCCCTAAGTTTGAGCACAGAATTTTGTAAGGTTCATTGATCCTGTTCCATCATATTTAATTGTGACTGAAACAGAATTGATATATGTGTGATTACATTTTGCTTCAGTTCTTTCCCTTCATTTTCTGCACTCATCTTACACCAGTTGTCTGTATCATATCCCTCATTTCTTTCTAATTTCTGGCCCCATTGATCCACCCCGCACATAAAAGGGAGAAAGAATACAGAGAACAGAATGATTACATGTTGCAACTTTACTTTACTAAGTATTTTTTAATTTTGTTGCAGATGGTTTCGCAAGTGGAAGAAGAGTTAAATCTATGGAGAGTACAAGAATCTTTCTGTGGAGAATATTTTGTTTACTCCAAGACACTTCAAAATTCTGTACACAGTCACTCTGACCAGATACACCAAGTGCAAACTGGCAATGTATACAAAGCTGGCTCTTCCACAAGTATGGAGCAGACAGTGCAAAATGCTGATGAAATTCAGACTGGCATTAAACCTGAATGTGAAATAAAGGAAGAGCATAGACCCTTGAAAGATATACTATGTCAGGATACTGCTGTTAAGAGAGACACTTCATTTACTTCTCAACAGTCTGCTGAACCGATGTCTCCTGCAAAAGAGCTACACCAGGCATCCAAGAATGAGACTCTCCAAAGGGCAAATGAATCTCTGTGTGTTACTCCACTGCAAATAAATACACCTCTGTCACTAGCAGATGAGCTACGTTGGGCAGAAATGAACTCGACACTCTCCAATGAAACTTTTGAAACATGTTTACTTAATCTTGTACCAGATTCCTCCAAGCAGGAAGTCCAACAGTTGAAAGAACAATTAGAGATCCTAAGCCATGAAAATCAGGCACTCCAGGATAAAGTTAGGCAGCTCCAGGCCAGTTTGCAACAGACAAAAGAAAATATGGTCATTGCTGGACAAGAGGAAAACCTAAGAGATCAGAGCAAAAATACAATGGAAAAATCTCAGAATTTGGTAAACCAATTGGAAAAAGAACTTGAATCATTGAAAACTGAGAAGTCTGCATTGGAATTAAAAATCAAGACACTTAAAGAAGAGAATGATACATCAATATTGGGCGAAGAAATGCATTGTCTACGGTGGCAAGTTAATACCCTGAAGGAGGAAAAGGTTGATTTAGAGGAGGAATTAAAGCTGACCCAAGAGGATCTTGAGCAAATGACTAAAGAAAAACAACTCCAATTTACTGCCAATAAGCTCTCCTCAGAGGCAGATCTGCCATCCACATCAGTATTGATCACTTGTTCAAAATGTTCAGTTAACATTGATGAAAATGACTTGCAGAATGCCACTAAGGTGGTGGAACAAGATAAGAAAGTGAAAATCTCTTTAGAGGATGATTTTAGCTTAAAGGAGGAGGTTAGCAAGATTCAGCAATATGATGAGGCTGAAACAAGAAGAGCTGAACCTTTTTATGAGAAGGAAGAAATAAAACAACTGCAAGAGGAAACCCAGGAATTGAGTGAGCTGATTTTATCTCTTAGAGAGGAAAAGGACAAATATATTCTGACTTTACAAGAGATGAAGGAGAGTCTTCAGAGTAAAACAGAAGAGTGGGAAGAAGCAAGAGAGATTGCTTTATCTCTAAAATCAAAAATGAAATTATTAGATTATATGACTAAAGAAATGGAAAATGCTAAAGTGATAGTTTCTTCCATCAAAGGAGTATTGGGTAAGGACCTAGGAGGTGTAGGGAGCCAAGGAGAAACAATTGATATTGCTGACACTGAGGTTAAAGGTATGAAAGAAGTAGTTTTAGCATTGAAAAACTTAAAGAATGTAATTGAAGACAAGACAGCAGAGTTAGAAAATGCTAACAGTATAATTGCATCATACAAAGCAAAAAAAAATCTGAAGGAAATGTCTGAATCAGATGAGTTGAGAGAAATGCAAAAGAAATTGGAAAATAAAACAGAAGAGCTTGAAATTCTTAAGGGCCAAAAGGAGAAGTTGCTACTTGATTTTGAAGACCAACTAGCAAATGTTGTTGCAGAAAAGGACAATGAATTGGAATTGATAATAACAAACTTCACTGAGAAGGAAGAAACTTTTGAAAACAAAGAAAAGGAGCTACAGGAGATGGTCTCACAGATAAAAGAAATAAGAAAGACTTTGGTTAATAAAGATTTGGAAGTGCAGAACTTGAATAAGGAAAATATAGATTTCAAAAACATAGTAAAGGATTTGGAATTAAATTTGTCCAAAAAAGTTGATGAGTTGTCTGTTATGGAAGGAAAGTATTCAATTCTGCAAAAGGAGTTTGAACATCAGGAAATAGATTATGACAACAAAATACAAGAAATGAAAAAGTCTGTGTCTGGTAATAAGGAACAAATAATCACTCAGGCACAAAATGTAAAACATTTGCAGAGGTCTCTAGAGGAGCAGAAGAATTTACTATCAAGTTCAGAAGAAGAAAAGGAACTGTTGAAAAATAATTATGAGAAACAGTTAAGCGATTCGGCTCATGTTTCAAGGATAACAAGCAGTACTACCTGGTATAAAGATTCAGAATGCAGGATTATAGACCAGAAGCTGGATGAATTAGAGCAACTGAAAGATGAATATGCCATTAAAGTCAAGGAATGCCACCAATTCAGAGACTCGGTTGATAATCTTAAGATAATGTTAGCTAAGAAAGAAGAAGAATTGAAAGTCATGTCTTCAGACCACAATGAAGAACTGTCAACCTTATCTGAAAATATAAATGAGAAAATTGAAGAAATTAACAATTTTGAAAATATTGTAAAACGCAAGAATGATGAGGCAGTTAACTTGAAGTTAGCTATTGAAGCCAAGGATCACAAAATAAAGAAACTTGAAAGCGATATGAAAGAAGTGAAGGAGATACTGGATGGCAAAGAGAAAGACCTTGAGGAGTCCTTGTCAAATAGAGATGGGCAGATGTCAACTAAACTGCAAGGGCTTCAGGGGGAAATAGACCACTTGACAAGGCTTCATGAAGAAGTGTGTGCAGACAGGAGAAATATGGTTGATGTCATCAAGAATCATGAAGAAGAACTAGGAAAATTAACCAGTGACTGTAATGCACTGAAATGTAAGCTGGAGAGCCTGGAGGAAGATTACCAACATGTCAGTGAGAACCTTAAAACAAAAGATGCTGAAATTTCCCAAAAAGAGGATTCAATATCCATGCTTGAATCAGAATATCAGAAACTGCAAGAAGATATTGATCATCTTAGATCCAAGGAAAAAGAATTGTTAGATCAGCATGACTCAAGTAATCAGGAGATAGAAAAATTACTTGGGGTTGTTGAAAAATATGAAATTGAAATGTCAGAAAAGGATGAGCAATTAAATAAGATGACAACTGAAGTCGAAAGTAAGATGGCCAAGATCTTTGAGGTAGAGGAATCTATTAAGTTGCTACAGGAGGCCAACAAGGAGATGGTACTTAAGTGTGATAGTATGGAAGATGTTAAGAAGAAGTATATATCCTTAGAAGAAGAACTGTATATGCTCAGGAAAGACTCCAATGAGCTTAAGAGCCTGCCAGATAGTGTGACTGCTCTTGAGGCTATTGAAGGTGACATCCATGCAAAGATCAGAGAACATGAAGAACTTGACAGAAAGGAATCACAAGAACAGGAACTCAATATCAAATTACTTAAGAGTGAAGAAGAATGCAAAACTGTTAAAAACGAACTGAGTAAAATTGAAATGCAGTTACAGGAGAAAATTGAATTTGTAAATAAGATAACTGTTGAACATAACACAGTAAAATTGGCATTAGAAAATGTTGAAGCAGATTTGAGGAATGCAAAGTTGTCTCTAGAATCTACAGAAGCAGAACTACGCGAGAAAATTTCATCTTTAGAATCAGAAAATATGAAGCTAGAAGAAGAACTTTCGGCCAGTAAAACTAATGAAAAAGAAATTAATGCACAAGTGGACGCCAGTACTCAGCAGATAGAGAAATTAGTAATGCTAGTTGAAAAATATGAGACTGAAATGTCAGAAAAGGATGAGGTAATACAGAGTCAGACAACAAAATATGAGAGTGAGGTTTTGGTGAAAGGGGGGCAAGTGCAGGGCTTAATAACTCAGCTAGAAAGCAAAACATCTATGTTGAGTGAACTGGAGGAAACACTAGAGTACCTTCTGAGAACAAATGAGGAGATGACCAAGAAATGTGAAGATCTGGAAGAGTTAAGGAAGAAGTGCATGTCATTGGAGGAAAAATTAATGAATGTCAAGAATGACTTCAATGAGCGGGAGTCCATAACGGATAAGCTGGCTGCTGCCGAGAATAAAATTGTGGCACTACAGGACGACGTGAATTCAAGGAGTAACAAATACAGTGAAGAAATTGCAAGGCTCGTGTCAGAAAGAGAAGAACTCAACACCAAATTTATACAGACGGAAAAGGAGCTCAAGAGTTCCAAAGAAACACTTGAAAAGTTTGAACAACGTTGGCAAAAAACCTCTGTTGCCTTAGCCGAAAAGCAAGAGAAGTGCAACCAGTTAAATGATGAAATGGATGATCTGGTAGATTATTATAAGAAAGAGAGAGTTCTCAAGGCTGAGGCATATGATGAATTATCCCAAAGGTATGTAAACATTGAAACAGAACTCTCAACCACAAAATTAAAGCTTGGGGATTTATTCCAAAGTGGTTTGGCATCTAACAGTCATTTTGACATTGATAATACACTTCAAAAAGAGAGTGAACTTCAAAGCACCCTTGAATCTCTGCAGAAAGAGTTACTTGCCAAACAAGAAGAATTGTCCAGCAAGGAGCAAGAGTGTACTGAATTAAATGCTGAGATGGATGACATGATGAAGTATTATAAGCAGCAAGGCCAAATTTATGCTGAACAGTGTGACTCATACAGAGAAAAACTAAAGAAAGCCCAAAATGAGCTCATGGAAAATAAGAAAAAAAAATTGGATCTTTCCCAAGGAGCAGAAGCACACATGGGTGATTCCAGTATTAAAACATGTAGTAACCAGCCCTTGAAAATTTTTGAAAATGATGATGGAAGTTTAATAAAAGAAAAAGATAACTGGAAAGAAGTAGTTGTCTTAAGAACTAAAAATACAGAACTTGAACAGAGACTTAATGAGTACAGAGAGAGAAATGATGATCTCAATCAGAGCCGAGCAACCTTACAAGAAGAACTAAAAATAAGCAGTGATACCGTCAATTCCCTCCTGGAGAGATTAGGTGACCAAGAGAAATATCGAATGGCTTATCAGAAGGAAGAGGAGGCTCTAGGAAAGAAAATAATGGAATATAAATGTAGAATTGAGGCATTCAAACAATCGGCTGGCAACCAAAAGGCAAGCTTGGAAAAAATTGATGAACTGATCCAAAATGTCAAGTATTTGGAGTGTGAACTAGAAACCAGCAAGAAGAATTTTGAGGACCTAGCAGAAGAAAATAATACATGGAAAATTGAATACACCAGACTGTTTGAGGTAAGTGAGGAACTTAAAGCACAAATTGCACAGGGGAAGATTTTACTTGAAGAACAGAAAAAGGAACATAAAGAGAAGCTCATGGAAATGACCACTGGAGTTAATACAACATTAAATTGCCCGTCTTCGGATACTTCTGGGCTGAATCTCACCGGCAAAGGAAGGAAATCGAGGATAGCTACTTTAGAATTAGAGAAGGGTAATCTTAAAGACGTGTGCGTAGAGCTTACTGAAAAAGTTGAAAGCCTTGAATCTACATTAGAATCTCTCAGGCAGTCTCAGGGTATTGTGTCATCCGTTGAGGAGTTCCAGCATGAACTTACGTGGATGAGAGAGAAGATGAAGGCTGCAGAAAAAGAACGTGACCTCACCAGCACAAAGTATGACAGTTGGGAGAGAGACTTTGAAGCACTACAAATGGAGGTGGAAAGTCTCCGAGATCAAGAGAATACACAAGATGCGGCTGCCAAGACTGGCCAACTGAAGGAACTTGAAAGGTATAGGTTACATGATGGTTGTTAATATCTATATCTAGTATTTGTTCCTTGGATTGAGTGTTTCATATAAAAAAAAAGTATTTATGTGGAGTTTTTCTTGCACTGTTAGTTTCTATAATGCCCATAACCTTACTGCCTTGATACTTTTCACACTTTTATTTTATTTATTTATTTTTTTCCAATTTCCTGAGTTGTGGTGTACTATTTATTATGTAAGTGTCTGGTGAACAATAATTGGATAAGGGAATAAGTATTGATGTACAGTATTCACAGGTTGAAACAAGGAAATATTGTATCTAATGGCAAGTAAACTTTTTTGACCATACATTCTTAAAGCATTTAGTTCCTTAAGGTTAGGTATAAAACTAAATCATAACTATTGGTATTGAAACATTTTTGTATTGTTAGCTATTCTTATATTATTCAGGAATTGATGGTAATCTTCCCTCTGAGAAAATAACCAACTTTGTATATACCAGGTGATTAAAGGTGAACTTTCTTATTTTACACTTTTAACCAACGTGATCATACGCACAAAAGTGGTGTTTTGATTTAGTGTAAACCAAACTTTGGCTTTGCAATCAGACACCAGTATGTTTTCCACATGTGCACCATTCATAGCACATTTTGAAACTTTTCGGGGGATAAGGAGGCCACTGCTGCTGTGATGTGCTCTTTCAGCTGATAATATCCTGCACCTTTCTGGAGTACACATTGAACTCTACATATTCCCCCAAAGGAAAAGTTGAGCAGGGTAAGGGGAGCCAATCTTAGTGTTCAGGAAATTGGTCCGCCCCTACCCAGCCAGTGATTTGGTACCCAGGTGACCTCCAAAATCTGCGAAATGTTAAAAAATGTGTTTGTTTTTAAGAGTAAATCAATGCAGAGATTATGTACTACCACATAACATAGTCACAGTCAAAAGTAATCATCCACTCCACCACCTAACTCCTGAGCCATGCTGGGTCCTTTCTGCATGGTACCAGTAAGTCACATGGGGTGGAGAGGGGGAATGGAGGGCCCTTTGTTGGGAGGATGGTATGATGTAAGTTGCTCATCAGAGAGGGAGGGGATTGAAGAAAGCAGGGAAGTTCATGAAAGAAGGAAAGGAAGGATGGATGTATTTTTTTTCACTATATTATCTTGGGTTTAGAATGCTTGAAAGAGTAATGTGTCATCCATTTCTTTATAATTTTTTTCAGGTTTTTCTTCATGTTTTAAACAACGTTAATTAGATGTTTATAAGAACATTGATATGAGGAGAAATATTTATTTTCAGTGTGAAAATCACATTTAGTTTTAATATTTACCAACACAGGTCATACAGAATCTCAACAGCCCACCTAGTGTCCTCCTCCCATCAACACCTCCCCCACCCTCTTGTGACCTGTCGTGTAGAAAGCCCTTAGCTCGTGGGTACAGTAATAGTAGGGGTGGTTGATTACCTTTGACCACATCTGTACATTGCTCTTGTTTTTTTGTGTTGTATCTTCCCCTAGAGAGAGTTTTAAGTGTTCAGAATATTTTTAAATTGGGAAGATCACTTTCAATCACCTAGCATGTCTTCATCACTCCATTAGCACCTCTTGGTATAATATTCTTTTACCTTCCTTAACTGTTATGTACAACTAGGAACAACTATTTGATTGCTTCACAATTACTGTAATTAACAAAATGTTTTATTGACAGGAAATATGGAGAACTACAAGAAGAAAATGCTCACTTGAGACAACGAGCTACAAAAACCAAGACAATAAGCACTTCAGTTGGTGGTGAGTAAGACATGAATTTCTGAAGTAGAGAGACACTGTTCTCATATTTGTAAATACAGTACTGTATGATGAAGGATGCACTAGAAGTGAAGGAGAGGAAGATCTAGGGAACTGTCATGTGGTTGAATGACCAGAGTGCATGAGGTTGATTAATACAGTATTTGGGAATACAGGTAAACCTTGATAAATGAAGGGGTTAGGTTCCTGAAAAAACATTGCGAGGTAAATTATTATAAATAGAGAGCATTATAACATGGGGTTCAATGGGATACATTCCCAGCCAGTCCCTAAGCACACATGTGTCACTAACAAAACAATTTCTACAATACTACCATCAGTACAAAACAATTAAGCAACACTCACCACATCTTGAAGGATAAGTCTGGTCATCATCACATGTCCCCTTCAAGGCTAAGGGGACTCTTGTAGGTGGAGTGGAGACGTCACTCTGACTCCCACACAGACTCAGGGAGTCTCGTGCTGCTTAACAATGTTAAGCTTCACCTCAGAGACACAGTTGTCTCGGGAGCCTTGGTCTTCCCAAACATTTTCAAAGTTACACCGCTCACTTCACAGTCACAAAAACAGAGCGAACGATGATAACATAAACAATGATAGTGGCCGACATTGCTCACATTTTCAAAACACCAGTCACTAAAACATAAAATATCACATCACAGTCAACATAATAGAGTTCAGTCTAAATGTTAGTGCTGTCCTCTCACTGTATAAGAAAAAACAAAACACCGATGATAAGTACAATATACAATGCTGGCCCATAATTGTGGAGCCATGCGATCGCGGGTTTACGATTGACAAAGAACCAAACACGGCTGTAGCGTGCAGGTTGGGCGTGTGGGTAGGCTAACAAGTGAAGGTTGAGATGCATCATGCATAGGATGAAATATTGTTTCCTTTTAAAATGTCATTGACTTGACGTAAAAAAAAATATAATTTACTTTGCTGGAATCCTTGCGAGATAGCAATTAATTTGAGTATGTATATGCAACCCATAGTTTACAATAGGGACGACAAAAATCCAAACAATGGATGCTGATGGCTATTAGATGGATAACGTTAAAGCGAATATTTTGGTCTCGTATAGCGAGATGGTCTTAGTTTATGACTATCGTTAAAGCGAAATATTGCTGAACGGGATATTGTATATCGAGGTTTACCTGTATACAGTACTTGATACTAGGGTGTTAGTGAGACAGAAGGAACTGAGTGTTTTCATGTATCTGAGAATGAATGTGTCAGTAATAGGAATAATTTGGGAAGGAGGGTAATAGGTGCATTAAGAAATATAGGGAGAGCTGTGTGAGAAGAGTAGGTAAGTAGCACTGTATAAGTGTAAAGCATGGACTGTGGGTACAAGAGGAAGTAGCAAGGTAGAAATAGCAAATATTGTATGCTTGATAAAGTGTTTGGGGTGAGTAGGACATAGAAAATTTAGCTGAAAGGCGTATTAGACAAAGGCTGATGAGAGTTTTCAAAGGTTGTGTGGAAATATTGGTAATTTTTTTCTGTTGTTTTAAAGGTGATGAGGCATTAAATATGGAAGAACGACTAGCTGCCACAGAACGTGAAAATAATGAGTTGAGGTTCAGATTACGTGCCCTCAATGCTCCTGCTGAAAAGGAAGTGCAGAGACTAAAGGAAGAGCTCATCTTGGCTAATCAAAAGGTTAGTGTCATCATCATCATCATCATCATCATCTCTCTCTCTCTCTCTCTCTCTCTCTCTCTCTCTCTCTCAAGTGCTTTCGTGTAATTCACATCTTCAGGGGTGAGTACAGACTGAGGAGAAATACTTGACAAGGCTAATATATACAGAAGAGGAGTCAGATCAAGTCCCTAGGGGACAGCAGGTGTCCACAATGTTCAGGTCATAAGGCAGTGACCCTTACTACAGTTATCTTCTTAATAAAAAATTGACCGTGCCATCTCTAAGCACAGCAGCTGTCCGTAGTCAGGTCATAGGGTAAGATGACCCAACCTTCTCACCTGGTTACAAATCTTCTTAATCACAAAATTATCCAGTTTGTACATACCATTACTCAAATTCATGTTGACAGATTCGGGTAATCAAAGCTAGACGTCGCATTCTGGATTGAACAAAAAGCCCTTTTTTTTTTCTCTCTCTTTTTTTTTCCTTTTCTAAACAGTTTTTGTGTTATGGTCCAGAATGCGACGTCGCCATCCCACCCCTCAAGAGTTGACATTTGTTTACTGCTCGCTCTAGGGCAAGAGATAACGGTAGCAATGCGTGTGATGGAGGGTGCGGGAGGGGGTTTTGAGAATTGAATTAAATGCCAGGTAGCGACGTGTCCTCCTAATATTACATATTTAAGTAATTATTAGATGTTTTAATTGCCTGTATGTTGGCCTGTCGAGTTAATGCAAGGCATTTACATACCTAGGTATAAAGCTAGACGTCGCATTCTGGACTATATAAAAAACTTTTTTTTAGAAAAATACGGCTTTTCACACTGCTCGTCTAAACTATGGTAATACCTCCTGTATATTTTTGTATTTATTTTTTTCTGATTTTAGTTTTGTACATAGGTCTCTCATCATTTTTATCGGTTTTGAATTATAAAGCTTTTTTTTTTGCGGAAGGTAAATTTTGGTATAGTTACATTTTTATTGTATATCACCTGTATTTTTTAACTTTTTGTTTTCTAGGCTCTGATGATGGAAAATGATTTTCCAAAACGTTAGTGATTACAGAAACCCAACTTAGTCAAGATGTTTGTGTTTTGCCCTGGTTCTCCTCTTTCTTTTACCACACATCCATAATTTGAACTTATTTTCAGTTCCTTAGATATTAGTGCTACATACATCAACTAATACTGCCTCTTTGTTTCATCCAACTATCACTTTAAATTATAAACTTAAATTTTTCAGATAACTCACATGAAAAAGGAGCTTCGGCGTATACAAAATATAAAGTGTATGGATTCCACAATCTGTGAGATGAAGGCCTCACTTAACAAGAAAGGCTGTGATGGAGCACAGAGTAATGTTGACTCTAAGTTCAACTATGCAAGTGGAAGTGGTGTTATATTGGTGAGTAGTTGTTACCATTTTATGAATGATATTCCTTGGTTTTATATGAGATATAAAAAGTTTAATATACTGTACCTGTACTTTGATATTAGGCATAAAGTTGCTAGGGAAATATTTCAAGAATGTATTAGACACTAAACATTGTTTACAAAGAAGCACCTGCCATAATTTACTAACCAAGTGTACTGGTTGAAAAGTCTGGAACCCATGACACTGGTGGCTGTAACTAATTCTCATTTAGTTTATACCTTCCATCTTATACAAATATCTAAAATTAGACATTTGGATAAGACAGCTGCCACTCAGATCTTCGGCAATGAGTCGTACTGCCACTGTGCCACATTAGTATGTACGCTTCGCTACACTTATATGGCACATTTAGGAACACACATTTCTTAAATCATCTCTCAGTTTCAGTTACTTATTCAGGCCAAGTGGCTGCCTATCTGAAGCTCCTGTCAAGAGCTGTGTAACTTCCCAGATGTTTAGTGATGTTAAAGAATTGCTGTAGTCATACAATCTTGGCATTAGTACTGTATTTGTGAAAAATTTTGCTTTTGTTAATTTCTTATTGCAAGAGTTTAAGGTTTCCCAGATTTTTGGTATTTAGGCTTGACCAATATGACTCAGCATTGAAACAAAAGGGGCCTGATTTCACTGTGTATAACTCAGCCCATCATATGATAGCCCTTTTCATGCCAGATTATGGATATCTTGCCTAAGGTTTTATAATGGGATACCCTGGTTTAATCTGAAATGGGTTTTCAGGAAGTTCCATTCTGGATGTTGGGTATCCTACTTTGGGAATTCACATGTTACTATAGCAATAACACTCATTGTCTTTAGCCTTGAATAGTAACTGCAAAGGTCTTATTTTAAATACTGTACTTGGATACATAGGAGATTTATGAACTTAATGTGGATAAGTTCCAAACCACTCTCAAAAGTTATTGAATTTTGAACTGTAGACTCGGTAGGTGGTACAGTCTCACCCAAAAGTTGGTTAACTCTCCCAGCCAGCTATTGCTGCACTGCCTGCTTGCTTCAGATGTATGAACTTGAGTCTGTTACTTCAAACCTTTAGATTCATTCGTATTGGTTTCATGTTCTGGTTGGTACTGAGACAGTTTCAAACATCTGAAGCAGGCAATGCAACAATAGCTGGCTGGGAGAGTTAACCAACTTTTGGGTGAGACTGTACAATCCATGTTTGGTGGTAAAGTGCACAGGAATAATAATGCTCTACACTAAAACTTTAAAAACAGTTTGCTACATAAAAAAAAATAATTAGCATTAGTGACATGTAATTAGCAAATACAGGTAACCGTCATTTAGTGATAATTTGGTTTATTGATTTAGAATTTTTATCACCCTTGGTTAATTAATGATCTGCAATTATTCGGTTTAGCGATCTTCAACTCCCTGGGAAAAATTCAGGTGGGAAGTAAAAAAAAATGGGGATTCTGTGCTTCAAGTGGGCATCTCCACTGGGCGGGTGCTGTGGGTGTATATGGGCAGCCGTGATGAGAACATGACGAGCAGTAGCGTAAAGGTAGGGGTGGGTGAGTGGGAGGACGGTAGAGGAGGATTGGCGGTGTAGTGGCGAGGCACAGGTGGGAGGGAGGGAGGCAAGTGCATGTTGTGTGTGTGCGCCATGTTACCACCACCATCACTACCTTACCCGATAGCATATGTCAAGTGCCAACTCCTAAAAATTGCTTCGATGGACAATATCTACATCCATTAAGTCCTCATTTAACGTTGTCCCAGACAATGTTGTTTCGTTATAACGTTGCTACTCTTTAGATACCCATGATTCCGACAACATCCTAACCGATTCATTATAACATTGTCACCCAACACGGACTACTTTGTATGGCGCGCCACCCCCTCTCATATTGGCGCGCTATGCATTGTGGAGCTTCCCCAGTCTTTGTTGAGTTTCCACAGCGTACGTGCATGCTTAAGTGTTTTTGTAATAAATACTGTACTGTAACCGTTCAAAATGGCTTCCAAGTGCTCACCAAGTGTTAGTGTAGTGAAGAAGCAACGCAAGACCATTAGCCTTGCTACGAAAATGGAGGCTTTAAACCTTTTTGAGAAAGGTGAACGTGCTGTGGACGTGGTGTAGCGTTAGGCCTAACCCCCCACAACAGTGCGTACTATTCAGGTCTCACTGACTTGCCACCTTCCTCCTCTCCACTACCCCCTGCACACTCGTTCCACCTCTGCCTATCAGTGAGTACAATACAAAATGATTTCGTTTATTTATCATTTTATATGCATCGTATATATTTTCTATAAAAATTCCCTTGAATTTCTGTATATGTAATGTATTTTATGGGGCAAAGGGAGGCTGGGGAACGTAACTAGCGTATTTTATCTATATCTTATGGGGAAAATTGATTCCGTTAACAATGTGTCTTACAAGAACGTAACCGCGAAGTTAAGCGAGGACTTACTGTATTCGAGTACGTACAATAAATAGTCAAATAAATGTTTTCTATGCAGCAGAGGCCTCTCTCTGAGTCACAGTCCATTTAGAATTGCTAAATTTTTCTATTCACCTACCTATCCAGTATTATATAATCATAAGCCTCGTATAAAAAAGTGGAAATAACAAAATAACGTGGTGTAAAATAAATGCTGAGTTTGATATGTCTCCCGGCCCGGCCCACTCAGAGATCGTGGCAATGTTGGATTTTCAAGCCCGACACTAAACCTATTGGAAAGGGAGCCAATCTGAATTTTAGAAATTATTTTAGAAATTATTATCTAGCTTTTCTAGCAAAACACTCGATAATTTTTTGGTGATTGGAGGAGGGTACATAATTATCTAGATTTATTACGTATATGGAAACCACTTATTGTAGGGGTATGCTACCGGCGCACCATCTATGAACCCAAGTTGTTACTACACAAGTGTTTACCCTGCCTTTGAACATTGTGACCAGTGCTTTACTATATTGCTCTGTATATTATCAATAGATATGCATTGTTCCTATTGTGTACTAAAGTGATTGCTCCTGCCTCCCTCTCTACTCATGTTGGTTAACTGTGGACCAGGTAAGAACTGTTTACTGTATAGTATTCCCTTTTTGTTTGTGACCTTTTAATTTTTGCTGTATGAACGAATGTGTGTGCATGTAACACAGGACAAGAAAATTAAGAAAATTATGTATGTCTACCCAAAATTATGAGTTGAACAATAACATAACTCACAGCTCAGCCTCACCCTCTTTGAGTGCTACTGGGTGATGAGTCTGTCAGTCGGCGACTCGGCTACACAATTAAGTGCCATCTCCACTGATATTTTTCCTTGTTATCTCTTGCATAAGATATTATTTCTCGTTTCTGTTCGCTCAGTGATCAAATCACTTCGCGATCTGTTTTTCAGGAACGCATCCCGATCGCTGTGAATCAGTGTGGTTACTGAGATTCAATCTGTATACAGAACATCATGTACAAGTTGAGGACTGGGCAAGTACATGTGGTTAACCAATATGCCTAATGGGAACAGTAACAATAGGAGGGCAAAAGATCGGGAAATGGAAATCGGCTTTGATTTTAAGATTTTTTGTTTTAAACAGTTAGGAGACAATATGAACTGGGAGAAAGGTAATGTACCATCATGCTTCTGACCCTATTGTTTAGTAACTATTTGTGGTGGCGGATCACATGTGTTTATTTTCTGTACTATATTCATGACATTTACCTTGTAGGAGATTCAAGTACTGGAACTACAAAATCAACTTTACCACTTGGAAAAGGAAAAGAAGATGATTGAGAATGAGTGTAAAACTTTAGAGCAGCACTTGGACCATTACAAAGGTAAAGCTCAAGAATGGAAAGTAAATGCTCTGAAAGAAAATAAATTAGGGGAGAAGATAAGGAAGGAACTAAAACTACTGCTCACTGAAAACACCCAATATAAAACTAAAGTGGAAGAGATGCGCAGCCGTATAGAACGTCAGCAGTTTGAGCTGGGACACCAGAGAGAAATTGTTGAAAAATTGGAGAAAGAAAAACAAAAACACACTCAGAAGCTTCAAACTAACTCTTCCAAAACTGTGGTGGGATCTCGTACACAACACACTCATCCATCCCCTAAAAAGGTATTATTGTATTTTGCTTGGTAATTCGTTTTGATGGTGATTTATTTTTTTAATCTGATTTGTCACTTACAGTTAACCCTGGATAACTCGGCACATATAGGGCTCTGGCCTTGCCGAGTTATCCCAAATTCCGACTTATCGAGGCACTTCCCCCTCCTACAAAAATACAACAATAGAAAATTATCAACCCATATATGTGTACGCGTAATTACTAAATGTAAAAAAGTAACAATTACCAGCACTGTACGTGAAGAATGAAACATCATGGTAGGTGACACAGAGGTATGGTAGGTGACACAGAGGCATGGTAGGTGACACAGAGGCATGGTAGGTGACATAGAGGCATGGTAGGTGACATAGAGGTATGGTAGGTGACACAGGTATGATAGGTGACACAGGTATGGCAGGTGACACAGGTATGGCAGGTGACACAGGTATGGTAGGTGACACAGGTATGGTAGGTGACACAGTTATGGTAGGTGACACAGGCATGGTAGGTGACACAGGCATGGGAAGTGACACAGAGGGCATGGTGGGTGTGACAGGGGGCATGGCACAGGGCATGGTGTGAGGACACAGAGGCATGGTGGGTGACACAGGGCATGAGTGGGTGACACACAGGCATGGTGGGTGACAGGGGCATGGTGGGTGACACAGGCATGGGGGTGACACTGGCATGACATGGTGAGGGGCATGGTGGGTGACACAGGGCATGGTGGGTGACACAGGGCATGGTGGGTGACACAGAGGCATGGTGGGTGACAGAGGCATGGTAGGTGACACAGGGCATGGGAGGGTGACACAGAGGTGGTGGGTGACACTGGGTGACATAGAGGCTGGGTAGGTGACACAGAGGCATGGTAGGTGACACAGAGGCATGGTAGGTGACATAGAGGCTGGGTAGGTGACACAAAGGCAGGATAGGTGACATAGAGGCAGGGTAGGTGACATAGAGGCAGGGTAGGTGATGCAGGTGGCCAGATATGCTGAGATTTTCCCGGATAATTTTATGTGTGTATCTGGGCATTTCCCAAGTTATATCAATACATTCCGAGCCATATCCATGTCGAGTTATCGAGGGTTTACTGTACCTTTTCTTTCAGAATGACAAATGATAATGAGGTTAAGTAATTGTATCTAATCTTTCACTGACCCACCAAAAAATTGCATTCATTACAGTCACCGACAAAATTCTCTGGACACGTCTGGTAGCTTTTGGCAACTAAATTCATTATTTTGACATTATTGGTTGATTTATTATATGTATAATATCAACCATTGTTAAAATAATCGATGACTTGGTACTGACTAGTCACGAAGGTCTTTACAGAACACTAGACATATTGAGAGCATTTTGTTTGCGACTGTACATCTCTTCTTCTTATGGAAGATGTCAAGGTGCTGTCTTGCTTATTTCTATGAACTGAATTTTAGGGCTGATACCTTGTCTATTAACAGAGTTATGTCTTCTTAATGGAAATCTGATCTAGCCTCTTTCTCTTGGATTCTTTCCTTGGGAGACTGTCCAAGAGTGATTGTTTGCAAAGGTGGGTAACTCACCAAACTTCCTGTATTCATTTCACTTATTCCACATTGGGATTAGGTTGGGATACTTGTGAAAAAAGCCATTTTTTTTTCTTAAAAACAGTTTTTGTGATATAGTCCAGAATATTACGTCTAGCTTTATACCAAGGTATGTAAATGCCTAGCGTTAACTCGCCAGGCCAACATACAGGCAATTAAAATATCTAATAATTACTTAAATATGTAATATAAGGAGGACACTTCGCTACCTGGCATTTAATTTCAATTCTCAGAACCCCCTCCTGCACCCTCCATCACACATTGCTATCGTCATCACTTGCCCAAGAGCGAGCAGTAAACAAATGTCAACTGTCGAGGGGTGGAGATGGGTGGGATGTCGACATCGTATTCTGTACTATATCACAAAAACTGTTTTTAGAAAAAACGGCATTTGTGCAATCCAGAATGCGATGTCTAACTTTGATTACCCGAGTAGAAGGTGGAGAGGGAGGTGACATGGCATACAAGACTCTGCTAGCTTAGGTCCAGATTATAAATATAAACTTTTTGGATTATTTTCTTATATTAGGAACATTTACCAGAAGGTAAATTGTTAATTTACATATCCCAATTAGGATACCCACTTAATTCACCTGAGGAAGATTAACTAGGTGGGGGAGGGGACCCCAGCACCACCAAATGTGAAGCGTCTTTCAGAGATAGATGAAGATATTTGTTTTGAAAGGTTTTTGAAGATCTCCAAAAGCCCACTTCTTTGATCTGACTGAGACTCGTATGCTGCAGAAAGGCCACAGACCCTGCATATTTCCTGGTGTCATGTGCCAAAAATATTTGCCAGGGTCTGCCTGACTCACTAACTGAAAAAAACTATTTTGTCATTTGACTAGGAGACAATTTCGTACCATCCTGTGATGAGAATACATAGGGGCCTCGATTAGGGAATTTGGTTAATCATTCTTGAAGAATCTTAACTGGGCACAATATATGAGGAAACCTTGTCTCATCCATTAGCTGTTTTATCTTAATAGGTTGAGCTTGAAAATCCTTCTTTTAATTTTTTCTTAGAATCTCCGTAGGAAAAAGGGCCACATCTTCCTCAGAAAATACCAATAATGATGGATTATTGGAAATTGAAATCAGCTCACTGATTCTCATATCTGTTGCTATTGCTAGAAGGAAGGCTGCCTTCTGAAGCAATCTGTCCCGGTTCAGATTTATATTGTAATTAGGCCCCATAAGAAATTTAGTAACTTTATCTAGAGACCAAGGTGGGATTCTCTTAGGCCGAGGGGATCTCTGAATGAAAAAGGACGTTCTGAGCATTTAATAAATTCTTGGGTTCAAAGTACAATAATATTAAATCCCCACGCCAGAGGGTCAACCAATGCTGATTTATAAGATGCAATTGTAGATCCTTGAAGGTTTTTAACTCTGAACAGAAAATCAAAAAATTCTAACACCACTGTTTCCGACAATGTGATTGGAGTTGTTAACCTGATAAATTATTGAAAAAGTTTCCAAGCTTTCTTGAATTGCATAGAAGTTTGGGGTCTATGACCTGCTGTCACTTGGTTAACTATATTGGAATTACCCAACAATCTATTTAAACATCTTTTGAGAAACTCCAAGCGTGAAGTGCCAAGGATATCTCGAACTGAGGGTGCAGTACCTGGTCTAGACATCCTTGCTGCAATTGTAGTGGATACGGGCACCATTCCTACAGATCCAGACACCACGGATGTAGGATCCAATATGGTGTATCGTATATACTCGTGTATAGTTCGAGTTTTTAAGACCAAATTTTTAGGCAAAAAATTGGGGGTCTTCCTATACATGCGTAATAGTTTTGTTAGGTTGAACCCGTGCATGATGGGAAGGGCGAGGAGCAACTTTTAGCTTCAGACGTGAAAAATATTTACCATTTACTGCCAGTAAACAATGGAAATGTAAAATATGTACCAATTAGTAATGAAAAGTTGTGCAGTTCCTTCAGTAAATGAAGCTCACCAACTTACAATAGGCTAAATTACCTTACAACGTGCTTTCAGTAGTCTATGTTGAAGTTCTTAGCACAGGCTAACTTATCATATCATATACGGTATCACAGTTCTCATTGATCTACAAAAAATACCGGTATTAAAAACCTTTTCGATATTTCACACTTAATATAATACCCGGTAATCTACTTCAACCTCCTATTGTTTACAACGACGCATGACGCATCACGCACCACCAGCTGTATCAGCTAGATGGTACACGTGTTTTTCGAATCGTTTTCAGTTAAAAAACTGTTACATCACACGTATATTTTACCTAAACTGCGCCTGAATGAATATATTCTCGGAAATAAATAGTAGTTTTGCTGAAACGTGATGTATTTTAATGTAAAATAGGATAAAATACATGACGAAAACAAAAGATTTTACCTAACCTTCCGATGTTCAAGAGAAGTTACTCGTTTTTTTAATAGTTTTTGGTTAAAATATTGTTATATTACAATGGTATTCTATTCATACTGTGCTTGATATAATGCATTCACGGAAATGTAATATTTTTGCTGAAATGACGTACGTATTACAGTGGAAAGTGGGATACAATCGTGACGAAAACAATGACTTTCGCTTTCTTTCGTTCAAAAGATGTTACCGTAATCGCTTTTCGAATGGTTTTCAGTTAAAAAACTGTTGTATTACGATAATATTCTATCCTAATTGACTTGAATAAATACTACGATACCATATTTCTGAATATTTTCATTAAAATCCATCAAAATCATTTTCCTTGTCATCGTCTGCAGCACCAAACTGCTTCTCCCAGTCCTCTCCTTGAACAGGGCTACAGGGTTACGAGTTTTTCGAATCGTTTTCAGTTAAGAAACTATTACATCACACGTATATTTTACCTAAACTGCGCCTGAATGAATATATTCTCGGAAATAAATAGTAGTTTTGCTGAAACGTGATGTATTTTAATGTAAAATAGGATAAAATACATGACGAAAACAAGAGACTTTACCTAAGCTTCTGTTCTTGAGATGTTACTCATTTTTTTAAGTGTTTTTGGTTAAAATTCTGTTATATTACAATGATATTCTTTTCATACTGTGCTTGATATAATACATTCACAGAAACGTAATATTTTTGCTGAAATTACGTACGTATTACAGTGGAAAGTGGGATAAAATCGTGACGAAGGCAATGACTTTCGCTTTCTTTCGTTCAAAAGATGTTACCGTAATCGCTTTTCGAATGGTTTAGCTAAAAAACTGTTGTATTACAATAATATTCCCTCCTAATTGACTTGAATAAATACTTGAATGGAAATATACAATATTTTTGTTGAAACTACCCGCGTTTCAGTGTAAAGTGTCGTAATAATAAATGGTAAACAATTTGCCTTTGGCACTCGTGTTTCATGCACGGCGAGCCTCAGTTTATAGGACGTAGAGCGTTTTTAGTGAAGGTTTTGTTGTTCCATTACCCTAAAAAACGTGGGTCGAACTATAAACGAGGAATATCGTAAATTAACGATTTCTTGGTCAAAAAACCAGGGTCGACCTATAAATGAGGGGGGGTTATAGACGAGTATATATGGTAATTAAGAGGACCTTTCTCTGGAAGGATCTGAGTTTTTGAACCACTTTGGGCAACATTTTCACAGGTGGGAACAAATAGATTGAATTCCAACGGTTCGACTCTATGAGTAGAGCATTTCCTAAAAGATTTGATCGTTCCAAAGATGCATAAGTTGGCATCTTGTGATTGTTTTGTGAGGCAAAGAGATCTATTTGTGGAGTCCCAAACCTCTTCACTTGATTCTTGAACTTCGGTATCCTTAGGGACCATTCTGTTTCCATAGATACTGGCTTGAGACGGGACAACGCATCTGCCCAATTGTTTTGTACTCCCGGTATGATTGTGTGTCTGTCTCAAAGGGAGTTGCTCCACTTCCCTTGACGGAACTCTCCTTTTGAGGAATGGTATTCTCATCCTATCTCGGACGCTTCCGTACAAACGACCAAGTCTGTTTGAGGGGGAACCCGGGGAGATGAACCGATTAGATTGTCCAAATTTGTCCATCATGACAGATGAATTTTATCTGAATAGGGAGAAGAAACAATATTTTTGTTTCTGTGAGGTAACTTCAACTCCAGATGAGTTAGTTGCTTCTTCCTTAACATGCCCAAAGGAACTACTTTGGTGGCAAAATTCAACACCCAGTAGTTTTCCCAATCGTGCCAAGAAACCTCTTGCTTTACTCAAAAGGCTTCTACTTGGTTTATCACATCTGTTACCATTGCTTCTGGTAAACTGACTGACTGCTTATTGGTGTCCCAATGGAGACCTAACCAATCCAATTTCTGACATGGTAGGAGATTTGATTTGACCTGGTTTATCTTTAATCCTAGGTTTCGAAAGTACTAGTGTATGTTGGGTCGCCCTTTGACAGTCTTCGAAAGTGTTTCCCACTATCAGCCAATCATCTAGATAAGCAAAAGTTTTATGCCTTCCTTCACAAAGATCTCTTTGGGGATGTTCGCCAGTTTTGTAAATACTTTTGCCGCAATTATTAGGCCGAATGGCATCACTGTTAATTGATAACTTACATCCCCCACTGCGAACACTAGAAACATTCTGTACCTGGGAGCAATAGGCATCTTCGAGATCCACGTTTGAGATCCAAGCATTGGGCGGAAGTAGATGCTTCAGATGATCATAAGTGAGCATCTTGAAACTTTTTTTATGAACTTTCTCAGGACGGAAAGATCTAAAATCCACCTTAATTGGAGACTGGGAATAGGCGAGACATGAAACATTTCTCTGACTGCAACAGTTCTATCACACCTCTGTTTACAGTTGAATTACACATTCTGTGAGTAAGGGGGTTGGTGCCTCAACCAAGTCCATGTGAGGCCCCCTTTGATTGTCTTGTAAGCCCATATGGAAGAAGTCCACCTGTTTTCCCAACCCCCTAGACAACCCAGCTGTCTGGCTTCATTGGGAGGGAGTGGTCGCTGATGTGGTGGAATAAGGTCTCCTTCCACTTCTGAACAAACGGCCACCCCAACTATGTCTTGAATTGTTTCCTCCTCTAAAGTTTCCTCTAGGTTGATAACTGAACCTAACAGCTGGTCCTGTTCCCCTGTTAGACCTTCCTCTTTTAAATTTCCAAAAGGTCTTAGGACTCCTGGTAACACTAATTTGAATAGCTTGCTCAACAGCTGATCTATATTTAACTAATGTTTGTTCTTCAAACAAGGCAGGAGAAAGAGGGGAAGAACATAGCAATAAATAAGCACTACCACTTGAAGCATTATTGGTGGCTTGCTTCCTGAGCTGGGCTTTTAATTTTAGGGCTTTCAACAACATTTCCATAAATGAGTTGTACAGGGAATATGGAATCCCTTGTATAGCAGCAGCAAAACATCTGTCTACTTCTGAACTGTCCTCATAGTCCAGCACCAACTTAGTCAATAACTGACACATCATGATTGCAGACCAAATATCTGCTGCCAACTTCCTAAATTTGAATTCTTCCTGCAACAATGCAGAAGCAACTGGTTTCAAATTTACTTCATAGCTTATGTTAGCATATTTTGGAGCCGACAAATACTGGGAAGTTCATATAAGGAACTCTTTTTGCCATTGCATTGGAACTTCAGAAAACTAAACTTGTGAGCATTCCTATCTGAGGGAATGAATGTTAAGTTTTTCAATATATTAGCCCAGATTTAATCTATTTCAGTGATCATTTTTGGGCAAATATCAGGCCAAGAAATTGTAGTATCTCCTAAAAACAATGAATGATGACCCACAGTTGCTTGGCCTTCCTGTCTTGTTTTAAGTGCTGAGAGATCAGGAAGTTTGGAAACATTTTCATAAAATATCTTGAATAAGGAATCCACAGACTCAGATGTGGTTGAAAACAATGTTACCCAAGGCCTCTTTGGGTCATCCTTACACTCAATGTTCTCCATCAGCTGCGTGGGAGTCGACAGCAGCTTGTTTCCACTCATAGTAACCAACACTTTTGCCCCAGGTGGAAGAGGTTGCCAAATTGGGGACAGGATGAAGTCAGTGTCAACAGGTTCTCCCTGCTCTAGTGATTGAACACTATTAGTGCAAACTTCCTCATCCTGATTCTGGAATATACTAAAATCGGGCTGACTAGATAGAGGTTCTTGCCTTAAATATTCAATAACCTA
Organism: Homarus americanus; assembly: GCF_018991925.1. Taxonomy (NCBI): domain Eukaryota; kingdom Metazoa; phylum Arthropoda; class Malacostraca; order Decapoda; family Nephropidae; genus Homarus; species Homarus americanus. Next base: position 1,944,228 of record NW_024716951.1, on the reverse strand, counting down.
CTTTTCTTGGCAGAAGCAGGCTTGTCAAACTGGGGATTAAGTCTCTTACCTATCACCCATAATTCTAAACTTTCTGCCAACTTGGGATCTTTCCAGTGTTTTTCATTTAGAAGTTTACTCTTTAAGGCCTTATTCCATCTATTTTTAATTTGGATCTTTGATTATTCCTTCTTATCTCCTGCAGCTTGATTAATTTATAATAATTTAATCATAACAAACTGCACAATCCAATGGTGAAAACAGGTTGTCTGTAATACAGCTGCTATGAATTATGCAAGCCAAATGAGGATCTAACTTGGTAATCCAAGTGGCCCTACATCTTTGATAATTGCATGTAGTATGGTCCCCGTGGGTCCTGGGTGAAACTACTACTACTGAATTCACATCTTCGTATGTAGTGTATGAGCTGAGGTCTCCAGTCCTTGTAGCTCCTCACTCAACATTATTTCCCCAGGGACCATTCCATGGTCTCCGTCATCTAGCAGTCCAGACAACTGTCCTCCATCCTCCTGTTGCACATCACCCATCTAAACTAGGAGGAACACTGAGTCACATTGTATCATCATAATAATACAAGGGAGATAACATTTTCTCCCAAACATATTCAATATAACTCATAACTGTGATATTTTAGTAAGTTATATCATTTAATATCTCTTATTGTTACAGTGGTCCCTCGGTCAACGAGCACAATCCGTTCTAGAAGGTTGCTCGTTAACAGAAAAACTCGTTAACCGAAACCATTGTTTCAATGGGTTTTTGGGTAATTGGTTCCAGCTCACCGAAAATTGCCTAAATTCAACAAAAAAGGTAGAAAAGTACACTTACTTTGAGGTGTGTATGTAGAAGGCTCCTGGATGATGATGATGGGAATTAGAATGGGGGTGGAGGAGAAGGGAGAAGAGAAGGCATTGGGGTGGAAGAGAAGTCACCCCATGGTGCCATTTCACCTATAAAGTTTTAGTTCTCTTGGTGTAATTCAAGATTATTTTCTTTAAATCAACACTGCACTGCATTATATATTGTCAATATGTGAAATAAATTTCAAAATGACCAATAATTTACTTGTAAACACAGAAAAAAGCGTTTAGTTGAAGAGAGTCTCAAGCAAGGTGTTACCTCCACTGAAAAGACACAAAGACTGACGCCTGTATGGTGTGTTGAGAGGCTGGATGGCGTGCCACAAACTAGTGACTCTACCTTCAATTATGTTCAATAATTGTTAAAATGACTAAAAAATTTAATATTAAACTTTTAAATTATTGAATAGTATAAACTTCTTGATATTTACTAAAAGGGTAAGGAATTTAAGCCCTAGAACCGATTACTGTATTGGCGGACTAATACTACAGCTGGTGGACCGCCAAATGCAAGCTAAAACATGTGGAGGTCGGCTCGTAAGAAACTTGTTAATCGAGGGATTGCTCGTTAACCAAAGCTAAGAATCTTATGGAAGGTAACTCGTTAACCGAAATCTCGTTAACCGAGGGACCACTGTATATAAGTCACCAATGTGACAATCTTAAGCAACTAATTCACTATATCATACACCTCTCCTTTCTCTTTTCTCAATTATCCCTCAGGTCAATGAACTTTGTTTCTTAATCAAGCTAACTTAATTTTAGAGCACTTATATTTTGAGGGATCACTCTGGTCTGCATGCTGAGAGTAATCAGAATACCCAGGGAGGAAGCCCAAAAAGTTTCGTGAACAAACATGAGAAGAGGGAGAGGGATGGCCACATATATCATGGTATTCATTACTTGCACGTGTATAATTGGGACAAAGAATTTTTTTTTTATATACTATATATATCAATATATAACTATATACAGTATATTCTTTCAATGAAAAAGAGCCCGGAAGGGCATAAAACAACATCATTCACTAAGTGATTTGAAAGCAGAGGAAATTAGTCACTAAAGATCGACTGTCTTCCTAGAGATAGAAGACAAACCATGCTTGACCAGACCATGTAAAAAATTGCCGCAAACACAATATCTGAGACATAATCAAAATTAAAGTCACTCGATTTCTTAAGATGCTAAGATGTATAAATACCAAAAATAAAATCCTCGTGGCACATAATATTTCGGCAATTACAACACAAATTAGAGGAGCTTTCCTTGCGCGTATTTACAGCTGATTCGCCAGGCAAGATATGACGGTATCAATGCGTGTGATGGAGGGTGCGGGAGGGGGTTTTGAGAATTGCAATTAAATGCCAGGTAGCGACGTGTCCTCCTAATATTACATATTTAAGTAATTACACCCCTGTATTAGATGTTTTAATTGCATGTATGTTGGCCTGGCGAGTTAATGCTAGGCATTTACATACCTTGGTATAAGCTAGACGTAACATTCTGGATTGAACAAAAGTATTATTTCTTCCTTCCTTTTTCAAAATTTTTTCAAGAGATCTCAAACTAATTCATTTTACAGTGTTACTGTTTTTATGACCTCTTGCTGGTCCTATTAGTCTTGGTGTTACAAGTTACATTCTTTTATAACTTACCATTTTTCTTTTCAGGAGACTGAAGTTATAAGCAAAGGTGCAAGCAATTATGAAGATATTAAACCAAAGAGTTCCAGTAATGCTTGTCATTTAGGTGCTCTTAATGCTCCACTACCTACTCAGACTTATATTGAGAACCTTCCTGGTGTGAAGCCACCTGTAGAAACTCAGAGGAATCCTCGAGGGAAAGTCCCAACGTGGCAAGGTTTTAATAAGGAAAATAAAGATTATTCTAGATATTTTACCGCATCTGGATCCCATAAGAAAAAGGAAGAGGAATGTAAAACACAGTAAGATCTATTCATGAAAACCATCTAGAAATTTCAATATCATTAGAATTTGTAATTAGGCAGGTCAGAAACAAAGGATAAGTTGATCAGAATTAATAAGTTCCATGTGAAGGATTTTGCATTATAGTTCTTGTTTATATATGAAGGTCAAAGTTTCAAGGTAGAGAATGAAGATGTAGAAATTAATTGCTTGTGCACTGAGTTTGCAAGCATATGTGTCCATAGACCAGGAGAGAGAGAGAGAGAGAGATGCCAAAATGTACGAAGGTAGTGCTGAGTGAACACTGGATTGTATGGTGGTTTTGTTCACTTGAAGACAGATGAGGTAAGATGGGGATAGTGAAACAATGCAAGAGTCTGATAGAACCCATAAAGGATTTATTAGGATTTACAGATATAGTAAGGGGTGCTGTCAGATGAAACCCTGAGTATTAGACAAACTGTATGCATAGAGTTAACAAAATGACTTACTTTAGAAAGTGACCAAATGTAAAATGGTGATCAGTAGGGAAGTCACTGCTTCACATTGTTACATACAGTTTTAGTTGAAGGTGTGAATGGTTATTGTTCCATTTCTTGTTTTAGTTATCAATTGTTTATCATTATAAGGCTCTTTGCATTTTTTCCTCCCAAGTAGCAAGTAGATGGAAGTGGAATGAGGTTGATAGGTGATAGGTTTCAATGCTGAGCTAAATTTTCATGCTGTGCACTAAATAAATATTGAAGTTTTCAATTCGTTTTCCCATTGCAATACAGTATTGTTCGTTCATGTAATGCACTTGTTCTACCCAAGTAACAAGTTGATTGTAATGAAGTAAAGTTTGATTTCAGTTTCTGTAAGATAAATATTTGTAATTACTTGTATAATTATTTCTATGAACTACTGATTTTTATTGCTTTTAATGTACCGATCTTGAACTGCTATATACTTTTGTACATAATATTTCAAAAATTTTATTGTACACAGTATCATAAAATAAACATTTGATTTGTATCTTTCAGTTTTTTATTATATCATAATTTGTTTTATTTTTACATTTTCATTAGATTATAAATAAAGTTTCTAGTCAAAAAATTATGTTATAGGTTAATAGGAAATATTTCTAATGTACAGTCCCCTTCACCAGTGTGTTTACAGGGGATCATCAGGTTTTGTGCAGTGTGGCAGCACTGTGTTTGTTTACATTCAACAGAAGAAAACTGACAATAGTAAACATGATATGGAATCAAAGTAAAACAATATTAGAACAAATATCTCAATGTAATGATTTGTGAAATGGTTATATGACGAGCCCCTGTAAACACGCTAGTGAAGGGGGCTGTGCAGGGGGTCCCCGCCTTACGAATGTCTGCCGATAAAAACGGGGTTAAACTTCAAATTTATAGTATTTTATTTACCTGATAACTTTTTTACTTTCATTTACTGTATTTTGTCATTCTATTTCTTCTTTTGTCTTAAGTGATTTTATATGTACTATATAAGGACTTAGGTTATGATATAGTGTGATTTTAAACATTGTTCTGTAAGTACGGTATGCACACAGCATGTGTTCCGACTTACGTACAAATCTGGCATAAGACTGTTCTCAGGAACGGAACCCGTTCATACCCTGGGGACCCCTGTACATCAAGAGTGTACAGTATTGTACTGTACTTAGTACATAATATATTACAAAATATTTTCAAGAATAATTCACAAAAGCCTTTCTGCTATGAAAGAAAATGAGTTTGTCTGAAGTGTAGGATTTTTTTATCATACAGTATTATTAAGGAATGACATTATGACCATTACCCAAATCAGCCAACCTCCATGAGCATGTGCCTGAGCTAACTTAACACTGAACAGTGAAGATTATAACAGAGCAGACCAACCGCCCAATAACCTATTGTGAAATGATAAATAAAAATACACTACAATAAAATACAGAACTTTTCTATTATATTGAATATTATTGGCTTTTAAATATATTTCATTACTATAACTAATAGTCCTGTATATTTAATGGGTAATAAGATGTTAAACATAAGGTGTTACATTTAGTCCTAATATCATTATATAGCAGGTGTTTGCTATATCAAATTAGTAATAAATGGATACTTAGCAACTTTTAATCGGACTATCCTATAGTAACACGTACTTTTGTACCCGATGTACTGTAAGGTAACCCATCGCCAACCGCGATTTTGAGAATTCATATTTTATATTTAGTACATCATTTTACTGACCACACCATCTTGTTTTAGGTATCCCAGGTTCCCATGACCACAGCCACTGTTTCGGAGCGGTACATTATAGAATTTTCGGTATGTCACTTAGAAGTAACTTTCCTAACCCTTAATTTTCCAATCCCCTTACCCTTAATTTCCCAATCCTAGCACAATTTCTGATACCTGACATTTTAATTTCCCAACCCTAACCTTTGATTTTAGATCCCCTGACAGCTGGTTCTGACCCCCCTAAACTATTTTAGTTTTACAACCTAATAGCTGGGATTCTGATCCCTGACAGCTGATTTCCCAGCCCTATTGGCTAGTTTCCCCAGTCCCTAAACAGCTGAATTTCCAGTCCCTAACCTTTTAATTTCTGATCCCCTATTATTTAATTTCCCAACCCCCTCTTCTTCAATTTCTGATCCCCTAACCTTTGAACTTACAACCCTGTATTTTGTTCCCAATCCCTAACTTATTCAATTTTCCCCAATCCCCCTAAACATTTAATTTCCCAATCCCCTAACAACAATTTCCCAATCCTCTAACATTTAATTTCCCAATCCCTGACAACTGATTCCCAACCCCTAACTTTTAATTTCCCCAATCCCCTAACCTTTAATTTCCCAATCCACAAGCAACTTCAATTTCCCAATCCCCTAACCTTTAATTCCCAATCCCTAACCTTTAATTTCCCCAATCCTAACCTTTAATTTAAATCCCCAAACCTTTAATTTCCCAATCCCCTAACCTTTAATTTCCCAATCCTCTAACCTTTAATTTCCCAATCCCCTAACCTTTAATTTCCCAACCCCCTAACTTTTAATTTCCCAATCCCCTAACCTTTAATTTCCCAATCCCCAAACCTTTAATTTCCCAATCCCCAAACCTTTAATTTCCCAATCCCCTTACCTTTAATTTCCCAATCCCCTAACCTTTAATTTCCCAATCCCCTAACCTTTAATTTCCCAATCCCCTAACCTTTAATTTCCCAATCCCCTAACATTGATCTGTTGTAAGACGGCTCCCACGGTAGCAGAAGAAGCGTCTGTTGTGACGGTGGTCCGGGCGTTGGGGGCAGGGTGAGCCAGCAGGGTAAGGCGTGTGATGTGCTGCTTGATAGTGGTGAATGCTGTAAAAGCCTCTTGAGTTCATATGAGAGGCTTGTGAGATGTCTTGGGGAGTCCCTTGAGAAGATCGTGGAGAGGAGCGAGGATGTTTGCAGCCTGGGCAATGAAGCTATGGTGTATGTGTATGTGGCCAATTGTCTAATTTCTCTTTGTGTTTGTCTATTTTCCCTTTGTTAGGCTCACATACATACTGTACATACATATAGGAGATCTCGCACTGAGGATGGAGGTGAGAAAGAAACTCACAATGGCGTTTTATATATATATATATATATATATATATATATATATATATATATATATATATATATATACCATGTTGCTGCTTGGTAGAGGAGTTGCTGTGGAGGAGCTTCTTAAGAGGAGGTCTTATCTGCTTAAGAGCGTGGTGTTGTCTGACCTTCGATGATGATGATAATGGAGATAAAATGGCAATGGTTTGCCATGGGAAGGGAGAGAAGAGGAAAGATAGAAGGAAAGTTATGAAACGGGAAGTAAAGTAGTAGAAAATAAGAGCAGGTGGACTATCCACCTTGCAGAGACGATTTGATTGGCAGTGGTGAAGGCTACACCAAGAGGTCACCCGAGCTCAAAGGAGACGGGGAGGGGGGTGGGGAGGGCTAAGCTAGCTAGCAAGGAGACGTTTGTTATTGTGTTAGTTGAAGAGGTCTACAAGGTCCTTGTGTAACTAGTAGAACACTTTTTTTATTTTTAATATTATGGTCTAAAATAAGGTGTGACTGGCGTCAAGAAGTTATTTATGCTGTGGTGTATAATGGGTCTGGCTCTAGGGTGCTTGTTGGTGTTGTTCAAAAGGAGGTGTAGATGAGGATGTGTTATTTGTTTACTGTTTAGCATACAGTAGTTCTGGCTCTTGAGGTTACCAGTGTGTGATCTTGTGGTGTCCTCTGTTTTTTTTTTTTTTTATAATTATTTCGTCTTTCATGACTTCTAGTTTGTACCATACTCCCTGTGCTTGTCTGTATGTTCTTATGTTTAATGACAAAATGTTGTATTTTTCGTGAAGCTTTTTTATTTTGGTTGTATATGGGGGACGTTATTTGGAGGCTCTGCGGATGGCTTTTTTTTGTGTTGCCTGGAGTTTTAATTGGTTGTTACAGCTGATCGTGTTTAATGGTATTGGCGGGTATTCAAGATGGGGGCGGACTACTGTAGTGCTTTAAATAGGTGTAGTTGTATTTTCTCTTCCATTTGACCTAATCTTCTTAGTTTTGTAAGCAGCATTTGGGCCGGTCTATTACGTTCTGTTATGTGTTTATTTATTCCTTCGTTTGAGTATTGTATTTCTTCGTTGTTTACTGTGATTGGTGTTGGGTTTATCCTTGAAATGTGTATGATTTTCAGTTTCTGTGTATTAGTTTTTGTTTTCCATTTCTTCTCGTAATTATTGATTTGTATTATGGCACGAGCTGTTTTTAATGCCATCATCTGTTTGGACTTGCCTGGATGGTGGATGATCTGGGTGACATCATCAGCATATGCAATGTATTCACCGTGAATTGGAGACGGCATGTCTGAAGTGTAGATTGTCTAAGGAGTTGGGGATAAGTTACTTCCTTGTGGTACTCCACTATAAAGTCTGAAGCTTGGGCCTTTGTGGTTGCCTATTATAATGTGTGCTTCTCTATGGTCTAAGAAATGACAAAGAAGAGAGGTGAAGTTGTTAGGGAGTTCTTGATTGGTTATTTTATATTTAAGTCCCAAGTGCTAGACCTTATCGAAAGCTTTTGCCACATCCAGTGGCGGCTCGTGAAAAATAAAATGGAGGGACTGCAAGCCTCAAACCGAGTCCCCACCAAACAATAAGCATGGAATTTCAGAACAGTACAAGCAGGAACAAAGAATATACACGCCAGTTTAACATCAGTGTTTATCAGAAATGTGAATGGCTCTGTGGTTGTGACGAGGCAAATACTTTATTCTGCTTTCCATGCTTATTGTTTGGTGGGGACTCGGTGTGAGGCTTGCAGTCCCTCCATTTTATTTTTCACGAGCCGCCACTGGCCACATCCCTTAAAACTACGTTGCTCTGTTCTTTATTATGCATTGCGTTTGCTATACTGTACTTTCGAATATAAGGGCCAATGGCTGTGTTTCCTAAATCCGTGTTGTCTAGGGTTGTATTTGTATTCTAGTTCCAGGTGTGTTCTTAATCGGTGGATAATTATTTTTCTAAAATTTTTCCCGGAGTTTCTAATAGAGAGATTGGTATGTAGTTTGCTACTGCTGTGGGGGCTTTTCCTGGTTTTGGTATCAGTCTGATAATTGCTGTCTTAAATTTCTTTGGGTAGTGGCCTGAAGCTATGGGTGCATTGAATATATTTCATAGTAGAAGTACCATGTTGTTTGGTAATTGTTGTAAAATTAGTTTATTTATTTTACTGACTCCAGGAGCCTTGTTCTTAAAACTGGTCGTGAACCTGACAGATGACACCGACCTGATAACGAGATCTGAGATAGCCGAGTTCCACTAAAATTTAAATAATGAGTTACTTAATGCACAAAAGCAGAACATACCATACAAAAAACTCAGATCAGACAACAATGACCCTAAATGGATAAGAAATATGAAGAAGAAGGACAACAACCGGAATTCACAATAGGGAAGGGAAGTCTCAGAGATAAGGAAAGCCAAGAGGAATAATTAGGTAAGGATAGCAAGGGAGGCAAAGACAAACCCCAAAGGATTCTACCAAATGTATCAAACTAAAACACGAGAAAAGATTGGACCAATACGGTCAGATACCGGCGAGCTCACTGACAACGACGGAGTAATGAGCAATAATTTGAATAAATATTTTTCAACAGTTTTCACCACCGAAAATGTAAACATGATACCCGAGGCACCAACTCTATTCAGAGAGAATGAAGAAAACAAATTAAGCGAGATAGTAGTGACTAGTAGCGATGTTAGTAAGCAAATAGACAAACTAAAGCCTAATAAGTCACCTGGTCCTGATGAGATATTTGCCAGAGTATTAAAGGAATGTAAGGAAGAGCTTAGTATGCCCTAAACAAAGTTGTTTAACATGTCCTTAAATACAGGTGTAGTACCAGAATCCTGGAGGATAGCGAATGTAATACCGATTTTCAAGAAGGGGGATAGATCACTATCCTCTAACTACCGCCCAATCAGTCTAACATCAATAGTAGGCAAATTACTGGAAGCAATCATTTCAAACTCTATTCAAAACCACCTGGAGAAGCACAAGTTGATCAATGATTCCCAACATGGCTTCACAAGTGGGCGTTCATGTCTAACTAATCTATTAACATTCTTTTCATCAGTTTTCGAATCCGTATAGTGGTAAGTAATAGATGGGTAGATTAATAAAGAAGAGTTCCCATGGAGAATGCTAACAGAAAGCCTAGGTATCAGTACTTGGACCATTATTATTTATTATATACATAAACGACATAGATATCGGCATAGATTGTTAAAATATAAGTAAATTCTGTTGATGACACTAAAATAGGACGGTTATTAAACCTGGACGAGGACTCCTGCAAAACTACAGAAAAGATCTAAACAAATTTTTTCGAATGGTCTGAAAAATGGAGAATGTAAGAACGGGACAAATGTAGCACCAGTATAGGAGACAGTAATAGGGGAAACCAGATACCAGATGAACTATTTATGCCATAGAGAAATCCAACCGCAGAGAGATTAGAGTAATGATATAGAACCCAAGCCAAGTAAACAATGTGTTTTTGCCTGCAGAACAAGGCTAATTTTACACTAGGGTTCATGGCTAAAGGAGTAAGAAGTTTACACATTGAAGCAGGTCATCCTAAAAACTGTATCTGTTTTGTGAGACCACACCTGATTACGCGAGTTCAGTTCTGGTCACCGGGGATTATAGACGGATATAGAATCCTTTGGAAAGAACGAGAACAGATAAGACGAATTTATAAACTTTAGTATTTTATCAGGTAGTAATTTTGTTAGCGTTAAAGCGACATTACAAAGGTATTTCAAACTATCCAACCTGGAGCGAACTCGTAACAATGGTTTTAAATTAGACAAATTTAGATTTAGGCGCGAAATAGGTAAACACTGGTTTGGAAATAGAGTAGTGGATGAATGGAACAAGTTACCAAATATCATCAACTCGAATATGCTGAATAGCTTCAAACATAGGTTGGATGCTTATATGAGCAATAGGGGTTGGGTGTAAACGGGACTGCCCAGTATGGGCCAATAGGCCCGCTACAGTTTCCTCCATTATTATGTTCTTATGTTCTTATGTTGATTGTTCTTACTATTTCGTCCACTGTGATTGGTTTGGTTAGTGGGGACATGTCATCCAGTGTATTCAGATCGATCGTGGGGCTGGGTTGCCAGATGTGGGTTATTTGCGACATATACTGTAGTTGGATACTTCCCTCTCTGTGATCATGCAGAAGTTTAAGGTTTCTTCGTTGGTTATTTGAAAGATCTTACTCCAGAAAGATCTAAATTCCGGTTCTTGTTTGGTTGGATCTGTTAATTTGACATGATTACTGTATATTATATAGTTAGACTTGTTGCTGGAGGTTCCCATTAAGTGCTTTATTTTCTGCCAGAACTGCTTCGGTTTATGGTAGTTTCCTTCCGTTTCTGAAATCAGCTTCTGCCAGTTCCTGTTGTATGCTTCTTTTGAAATGTTTTTTAGGTGTTCGTGTAGTATGTTGTATAGCCGTCTGTGTTCTGGTGTTCATCCTTGTTGTGTGATTAGTTAATTAGGTTGCTAACTTATGTCTGTATGATTCTTGATTGGTGTGAGTATTGAGGGTGTGGTAATATTAGAGAAGTGTGCCTGTTGTGTAATTGTATGGGTTGCGGGCTGTTTAATTCTTGTTTGAAGTTTTCCCAGTTAGCCCGGTTACAGTTGAATCTTAGCCTGGCCGGGATCTGTATTAGGACTGTGGAGGCATGGGTTATTTATATCATTCTGCTGGATCAAGAATCGAAATGCAAAGATGAGAAATGTCACCAAGAGACAACGTGCACATCACAACCTCGATCCTCGCACAGCTACAGGACTTCCAAGGACAAAATTACCCAGTCGTCTTACACTGGATTCCCAGTCATGTAGAGATTGGGGAAAATGACATGGCGGACGAAGCAGCCAAGGCAGCCACACGTTTTAGAAGCGTACACATTCAAGTTCCAGCAAGATTGCAACAGATCAAGAACCACCTCAGAAAGACTACCAAGCTCCACATCCAAAAGAGCTTCCTTGGCGAATTCAACGCTGGTTCCCAATCAGCCAAATGGTACCTAGTGGCTACAAAAGGGGAACCACTATTCGCGGACAAGAAAACATCAAGACAAAACCAAGTTAGCCTTCATCGACTACGACTAGGGTACAAGTGCACCTGGCAGACGATGAGAAATGTCGTCAGGGGATGCACCTACTGTCAGGAGCCAGCGGGCAACCCACTGGAACACTATCTACTCGACTGCGAAATCATACAAAGTCTCCGAAACAGAATTCGAAACTTCCATGAAGAACACACAACACCAGCGGCCACTCTAACCCACTCAGCTGGGGGATTGGTGGGGGGGGCAAGAGTCAAGAATTTATTATCACTCGGGTAGTAGCCTGGTGAGAGGCTACGTGTGTGGCTGACCCAAAAGATACCACACCTGTAAGAATGTACTGGTGTCCATATTTGCAGGTGCAAGTAAAGCAGGTGGGAACAAAGGTTTTCTGGAAGGAACATCTACGGCACTGAACGCCATGGTGTAGGAGGAATACGACCATCCAGGCTGTAGGGAATAATGATAAATGGATACCTAGCAATGTGTGAAAGGTATTAAACTTCAATCAATAACTTTCATGGCCTTTGGCTGTCGTGGAGTGATGTGTCTGACAGTCTGGTTATCCCTGTGGTGTCCCTCACATGAAAAGCAATGCGCTACCCTCGTCTGCCCATAGTGTTTTAGTCCATGGACAATGTTTGGTGTGAGCGCCCCACAGCGGTGAAGCTGATCCTAGGTATGGGAACCTTTCCCAGGTTACCATAAAATCTGGAATTTTTAGTTGTTAATCGGTGCAGTGTTAGTCATTTTTTTTATGCGGCATCATCATGTAATATTTACTTCTTTACCTGTATAGCACTTCTGGTGTAACTTAATGACTACAACATTCCACTTGTAGTGCATTCTGTATTTGTTCACTAAAAAAAGAAACCTACTTGCAAATCAATTTCTCTCATCAAATTGAAGTATTGTATTCACTCATAAGGAGGGCAGAGAGAACTCCTTAAATCCGCCACAGATGTAATAGGATTTAGAAATTGTGCAGCACTCAATTTGCTTTAGTGATAACTGTCGATATACTGATCGAGCTATTGTGGTAAACTGAAAACGTAGTTACGCGCTTAAAGACTGTTGAAGCGCTGTAATGCATTATAACTTCAGCAGCACTTGTAGTGACTAAAATAGAGAATTTAGGCTAAACTGCACCTCACACACACACACACACTCGCGCGCGCTACAACATCTTCTTTAAATCCGCCAATCTGCAGCTGCCTAACTGAATAAAGAATATAATGAACTTTCTTTACTACAATATTTAGAGTAACATAACAAAAAGCGAGGGTTAAAGATTTGGAATGTATTGATAAATATAAAAACTTATTATTTACTACATGATACGAAATTTCAAGATTTTTTTTTGTAAAACAATGGTAAGTAAATGCCAATACTGGCAACTCAATCGCAAGGCGAGTCCACCTGTGACTCAGGTGTGTGAAACTGTGACTTCCCTGTCTGGCAGACTGACACGGAACACGGGGGGAGAAGGTTGGGCTACCCTTAGTTCCTTGTTCACTGATAGAGAACACGGCACTGAAAATTTTTTTATGAAACTACTTAAAGTGTTCTTCAGTTTGGAATTCTGTTTTATATTCAGTAGAATTAAAAGAAACTTTGAACCGATCTACAATTGATCAGAGAGGAGGAAGTGGATCGTACAAATTCAGTAAGAGTTTTGAGGATCATCGTCTACTAAAAGGTGAGTCTTGGAACTCAACATATTTTATTTAAGTAAAATTAAGTTGCCTAGGTCGCATGTATTACTTTACGTGATACAAGTTCACAAAAAAATATTGTAATCCATTTAACGTGAGTAGCACGATTCATCACATGACAAATATTGACAATGGTCTTTGACTCCTTTGAGAATGAACTAAGAATGATACTACTCTTAAGCTTGATACTGTTGTTCTGAATGCTATTTTATCCATATTTTCTTTGTATGTGATATATAATACCAAGCAAGACTGAAAAGCTAGGTTCTCGTGAAGCGGGGAAGCAGGGAGGCATTATTCACCCGAGTTGATTTAACAAGTTCCCCACTGATTACAATCTGTTCCCTTGTTTACCTTTTACTATCCGTTCCTTCGATATTGTTACATACGAAAGTGATAAAATTGAACTTGATATTAGGAGTCATTTTATGGGTTTAAAAAGGAGGTACATAAGAACATAAGAATGGAGGAAACTGCAGCGGGCCTATTGGCCCATACTGGGCAGTCCCGTTTTCACCCAACCCCTATTGCTCATATGAGCATCCAACCTATGTTTGAAGCAATTCAGCGTATTCGAGTTAATGATGATATTTGGTAACTTGTTCCATTCATCCACTACTCTGTTTCCAAACCAGTGTTTACCTATTTCACGCCTAAATCTAAATTTGTCTAATTTAAAACCATTGTTACGAGTTCGCTCCTGGTTGGATAGTTTGAGTACCTTTATAATGTCCCCTTTGTTTAGCCCTGCCTTCCACTTATACACCTCTATCAGGTCGCCCCTCGCTCTACGTCTCTCAAGGGAGTGCAAATTAAGATGCTTTAACCTGTCTCTATACTCAAGGTTCCTAATGCCCGGGATTAGTCTTGTCATTCTCCTCTGAATTCTTTCCAAGGATTCTATATCCATTCTGTAATACGGTGACCAGAACTGAACTGCGTAATCCAGGTGTGGTCTCACAAGAGCAAGATACAGTTTTAGGATGACCTCGCTAGTCTTGTAACTAACACTCCTTTGTATGAACCCAAGTACTTTATTAGCCTTGTTACGAGCAAAAACACATTGTTTACTTGGCTTAAGGTTCCTACTTATCATTACTCCTAAATCTCTCTCGCAGTCGGATTTCTCTATGGCATCGTAGTTCATCTGGTATCTGGTTTCCCTGTTTACATCCCCTACACTGAGTACTTTACATTTGTCGACGTTGAATTTCATCTGCCATTTTTCAGACCATTCGAAAAATTTGTTTAGATCTTCCTGTAGTTTTGCGGAGTTCTCGTCAGATTTAATTACACTCCCCATTTTAGTGTCATCAGCAAATTTACTTATGTTGCTGTCTACGCCGATATCTATGTCGTTTATGTATATAATAAATAATAATGGTCCAAGTACTGAGCCTTGGGGAACTCCACTAGTAACGTTGCTCCAATCTGATTTAGTGCCGTTAATGCTCACTCGCTGTTTCCTGTCCTGTAACCACGCCCTAATCCGTTTTAGAATATCTCCCTTAAAGCTATGGGCCTCCACTTCTCTTTTAGTCTTTCGTGGGGGGGACTGTCGAAGGCTTTGCTAAAGTCGAGATATACCACATCATAACTGTGCCCCTCGTCCACTGATTCGGAAACAGATGAAAAGAATGTTAATAGATTAGTTGGACATGAACGCCCACTTGTGAAGCCATGTTGGGAATCATTGATTAACTTGTGCTTCTCCAGGTGATTTCGAATAGTTAGAAATGATTTCTTCCAGTAATTTGCCTACAATTGATGTTAGACTCATTGGACGGTTGTTAAAGGATAGTGATCTATCTCCCTTCTTGAAAATCGGTATTACAGTCGCTATCCTCCAGGATTCTGGTACTACACCCGTTTTTAAGGACATGTTAAACATCTTTGCTAAGGGCATACTAAGCTCTTCCTTACATCCCTTTAATACTCTGGCAAATATCTCTTCGGGACCTGGTGACTTATTAGGCTTTAGTTTGTCTATTTGCTTACTAACATCATTACTAGTCACTACTATCACTCTTATTTGTTTTCTTCACTATCTCTGAATAGAGTCGGTGCCTCGGGTATCATGTTTAAGTTTTCGGTGGTGAAAACTGTTGAAAAAATATTTATTCAGATTATTGCTCATTTCTCCGTCGTTATCAGTTAGCTCGCCGGTATCTGACTTCGCTTCCCTTGCTACTTCAGTTCATTATTCCTCTTTGCTTTCCTCATCTCGGTCTTAACCCTACTGGCCAATACCTTATAATAATCTCGGAGGTAAACTTCACCACGATTTATTCTTCTACCGACAGTATAGCCTTCCTTTGTCCAATTACAGTCTTTAAATAATTATTTATCCATTTAGGGTCATTGTCTGATCTGAGTTTTCTGTATGGTATGTTCTGCCTTTGTGCATTAAGTAACTTATTATTTAAATTATTGTGAAACTCTTTCAACCAAAGATTTCGTGATCAGGTCATCATCAACCGTCATGTTTGGTGAGGTTATCATTGTCAGGTCTCCAGGTGAAGTGAGGTCGCCCTCTGTGGGTACATTGTGTGAGGGCATATAATTCACCCCCAAATGTGATATCTCTTCTCTCAGCTGCCTTTTAAAACTATCAAAAGCTTGTTCTTCTGAAATCAGTTTGTCCTCACGTGGTCATGGAGACACCGGGTGGTGTGGTGTTCATGTGGTGTAATGACTCGTCCTCGGGTGTTGACATGAGGGACGTCACATGGTCATGGAGACACCGGGTGTGGTGTCATAGTATCTCACCCTGCTAAGTGGTGTTGTTATCTTTTGGTCAGGTGTACAGCTGACCCACGGTTGTTCCCAGAGTAGACTGTTAACACCACCTAGTCAGAAGATGGTGGTCGGTTCTCAGGGGTGCTTATCTCTGGGTGTGGACCTCACTGGAGGCGTCACGACTCGCTGGTACTGGCTAATGCTGAATTTACCGGCTTAAACACTGTTCAGGATCGGGGGTCATCCTATGGGTCCGGACTCCCTCCCCTTTTCATCAGGGCAAATCTGAAATCCCCTTTTCATCAGAAAATTCCAATACTTTTTCTTTAATGCAGTATTGTACTCAGGCGTTTTTGTATAGTAAAAAGTAATTACTATTGACCTCAGAATATCTCCTAATATCAAGTGCACATGGCTTCAAAATGGCCTCAAAATGCCCATGATATTGGTCAGATTTAAAAAAATTGGGGGGCCGCCCCCTCCCCCTAGCAGGGTGGGCTTGCTATGCTCGCCCACAACTTTTGATATTCCTGGATCTGCCCCTTCTGTTCAACACTGATCCCTCTCCGAAACGAAATCGTCACTTTTGGCGGGATTTTGTTGACATCCCGGTGGAGAGGAGGGGTTGTGGGGAGGGGGTTAGGGAAGTGGGCCCCGAAAAGGTTTTAACCCACCGGTGGTCAAAGATGTGTGTGTGTGTTATTATTATTTGCGTGTACTGGTTTTTCACTGTAGCTTCTCATATAAAAACAATATGAAATTAGGTTTCCTTTATTTTCCAATTGCTTTTACCAAGCCGTGGATGAAGGGGTACAAGGAATCGACAATTCTCTTGATCGCTTACGCTACTGCCAGTCTTTTGCAGTCCACTACCTGTGTAATAGTTTGTACATAATTAGTTTAATTATCAACAATTACACGCCCTTTATCCCACACCGGATCGTGTTAATTGTGCCATCTATTGTCTACTGCAAGTATTTGTTTTAATTGAGGAAGTTCTGTAGCGATACATTAGGGGGCGAGGGGAATGGATCTAGCGCGGAGTTAGCGGCGGGAGGCGGAGAAAGCTTGGAGAAAGTGAGGATGGTGGTGGCAGTAGTTATAGTTTTTGATGATGATGATTGTAAATTGTTTACGTTATGGTAATGGTGGTTGTGATGGTGGATGTTAATTCGACTTGGGGAGTCTAAACATTTCTTAACTAGGCTTGTGGAGTCTAGCCTCTCCCAATATTTTATAAATCTACTCTCCACAGTACTATAGCCACTTACATTTCGCTACTTGTCAATTTACAATGTCAGTTTACAAGCAAATTGGACGGTCAGTTATTTCTCTAACATACTGTTGGTATAGACTGGGCATGTATGGGCTGTTTTACAGTTGGCAGAAGCTGGGCATTTATGGGCTCTATTTCACGCTGTTGGCATATGCTGGGCTCTTTAACAGTATTTAAACGTATGCCAAGACTTGGATATTTCTTATTTTTTGCGGTTAAATTCATCTCAAACTGCCGTTCAGTTTATCTTATTTCCTGATTGGCTACATTTAAGGCTTATATATAATCCGCTTGGTGTTTTGTGCTCCGGTACTTCTTCCACAGCTGACATATGCTTTGTAGGCTTTCCTGGGTTTGTGATTCGTCCACCTGGTCTTCTTCCCTCTCGTTCTTGTTTGCCGGCTTTATTCACCCAGTCTATCGTTTCATACTTAAAACCCCCCATGATGAGAGCTTGCGCTTTGGATGTTGTCTACATGACTATGAAGATCTGCCACTTTCCCTTCTGATGCAGTCAGCCCTATAACACATCTACTGTTAGCTGGAGTTTATGTTATCAAATCGCACCAAATAAACTCCGATGATCCCAGTTCATTTAGCTTGTCACTGGTGCTGTCAGGTGCTCCTTGACATACCACCTCTTGTAGCACTGTTATTTCTGAATGGTGGGTGATACCATGACAAGGAATATTCCTTGTACCAAGGATTCTGTTACTATAATAACAATCCTTGGTGATACCCTGGTAAATAGAACTCGCCCTCCGACAAATTTCGATACATGGACTCGCCGTGTGTCCGTAACAGTAGTAGGTACAGTATTAAAAATTCTTGGAAATCTTTATGATGGAGTTTGTGTCGCGTCGTTTACACACACACCCACACACACACACACACACACACACACACACACCCACCCACACACACACCCACCCACCCACACACCCACACACACACCCCCACACCCACACCGGGGTTATTGACAATAAACTGAGGCCCGGGAAGAGTATGTAGGTCACATCCCGCGCACTGGCGTGGATTGTTTCTCGCGTAAAATTTGCATGACAATGAACGCTTCACTTAATAGTATTGCCTTTTTAGAAAGTGTTATAATGGACATTGATCAGGTTTTTGACTGGTATGGTAATAACTACTGGTAATAATTATTATATAGCCCAGTGGAGAGGTGAGGCAGGGAAAGGCAACACCGAGAGGAAGATGAGTGAGCAAATAGATGATGGCCATTATGTAAATATATTAATAAAGACAACAATGCGATCGATATAAATGGTTCCATCTTCACTTAGGTAAAATATCAACAAGAGTATGTTTGCAGGAATTTAGCAAATATAGTACCGTTAATTAAATGTCTAAATATGAATATAAGGAGAAGGTAGAAATATATCCCATATACGTTGTACGGAACAGTATTACATAATTATCTTGTAGGGGAGTAACAGAATATTGATTATACAGTTAGCAGTTTTCACTTCTACTCCGTTAATTTACTACCAATAAGAGATTCAGGGATAACTTGTATTAATATGACTAGTACAGGTTAGGCTTAAATATAGGTACAGTACTTCCCATTATGCCTAAACAGATATAAATCCTAATTATACAGTATACTGTATACCTTTACAGGAAAATGTGACGTCTTAGAACTTTCGGAGGAAAAAGTTCGGAATTGGAAGATTTCTCTCATGATGTTAAGAAGTTAAGAGAAAGTTTGATAGAAATAATGGGCGAAAATCTGCTTTCTTCCACGGTCTGTTGAGCTGACCCAAAGATACTTCATTCATGACGGAGCACAACGTGGAAGAAATGAATGGTGTGTGTGTGTGTGTGTGTCCTCAGGTGTCACATGTAAGGTGTGCTGCCTCAGTTTTTCACAAGCGCTCACCACAATATTTGCCACATTCGCCTCCTCGCACAGTAAAAATACAAGTCTAATCGTACGACAGGAACAATCGCATATACTGAAAGATCTGTTTAACCAACAAAGGTGCAGTCATTTGTATTTGTCACACGCAGCAACGGAAAGGATAGAGGAAACTCGGAGTAAACTAATTACAGTGATTACATTTTGGTCTCGCCTTGTACCAATTATTTCTGCATTGGATAAAATAAATGTTTTTTTTTAAGAATGATTTTAGTCACCCGTGTTGGACCTTCCATTGGTGTCATGCGTCTAAAGGTTTGGTCTCCATGCAGTAGTCCACGTGAGGACGTAAGAGTTTATTATAGAGCTGATTAAAATATTTGTTTTATTTTCAAAAGCAAAATTTCTGATTTCCAGTGTTTGTTGGCCCCCCCCCTTGCACTGCTTCCAGTGACTGGTCTATAATGACGCTTAATAATTTGTCTTTAATATCAGGGTTTGCATCTTTGAGTCGAGGTGTGTGTGTGTGTGTGTAACGTTTTCGAAAATCTCTAAATACAAATACAAATGGATATCGCGAGGAACAGGGCTGGGAAACACCCAAACAGTCCCAAACTGACTTACAGTTTATAAAGGGCTATCACACTAGATACGGCGATACCGCCGTTCTGTCAAATTTTTCGACTGAAAACTAATATCTGAGGAAAACGGAACAGACAGAAGTTATCGAACAAGTTTTGACTGCATTTCAGACCATTTGTGGTTTTATAATATTTATAATTGAAAGGCATTAATGTGATTAGCCACTTAGCGGTCGTTCACGTCTGTTACGCACTGTTGGCAAGCACTGGACAGTGGGCATGCAAGCTTTTGGACATCTTTTTTTTTAACGGGATTATCTCACCAGGGCGTAGGTCAATGACCCACATCAGGTCCTGGGGGCAAAAAATATAATAATAATTTTAATAATGATAATAATAAATAATGTTACGACCTACCGCCTTTCACCGCTTACCCAGCTTCCACCATCGGTTACCAGCGGCTAGGGTCCTATGTACAGAAGCAGTAGAATCTCAAGTGTTGTTTTGATTTTATTCAATTTTCAATTTCGGTAGTTTATTCCTTGATAGAGGAAGCGGGATCCTAGTGCTGTCACTAGGTATCCCTGTACAACAACACCAGAAGCATCTGGCAAGTGTCACACGTATATATAAATATTATAAAGGGCTTACTAAAGCCTAAGGAAGGAAGGAAGGAAGGATATTCCTTTAACACATTACTAATATTATTTACATAATATCTGGCCAGTATGGGGAGGATCATCGTGTGTCTGTCAGGGGGTCGTGGATTGGTGGTCCAGTAGGCGTCACGGAAGCGTTGTGTGTGGGTTGATTTTATTTGATTTTATCCTATTCACCACTGATCGGCTCGTTAGCCGCCCGGGCGATCGGTAACGTCTCCGTTACGCACTGTTGGCAAGTACTGTACATGCACTGGTTCCTGAATGTATCTGGACCTACTCCAGTGCTTATCAAGTCTGGTCTTGAAAGAGCTCACACTCGCCACTCGGTACCGTCACAACACTTATGGCAGATTATTCCTAGAGTTCACAAATCTCACTCCGAAAACGTTACCCCTCACAGTTTTCTGGGCTTGTGGCTTCTTCAATCTTGAGCTGTGACCCCTTGTGGGGCGAGCGTCCGCCAGCTCCAGGTAAGGACACTCGACTGAGTAGTGCCCCTTGAGATGTTTCTACACCTCAATTAGGTTGCCCCTCTTGCCTGTCTGTATAGTATAAGCTAGACAAGTTCAGGCGCTCCAATCTCTCAGGGTAGCTGAGGTGCCGAAGTGCAGGCACCAATCTGGTGGACTTCCTTTGAACATTTTCAGTCAACTGACAGTCCCTAGTATATCTCGGGGACCAGACTGGGTGACAGTACTCCAGATGGGGAAGCACTTCACTCTTGAAGATCGTTACGAGGGACGGACCAGCTGGATATCTGAATGACCTTATAAGACCTAATAAATTATTTGCCTGATTTACCTTCTTCTCGCAATGGCCTGAGAACTTCAGCTTATTGTGAACATACACACATAGGTCCTTTTCACTTTGTCTCAAGTAGTGCAGTTTCTTCGTCCCGTTGGGACATATGATACGCCTCATGACCGTAGGTACGTCCCAGGTGCCCGAAATAACTTGGCGCCATCCGCAAACATTTGTATGGAGGAGTGTACAGCGTCAGGGATGTCATTTATGAAGCAAACAAACAGAGGGCCCAATACACTGCCCTGTGGTACCCCGCTTGTAACGGGTACATATGATGATTTCGTGCCCTTAATCACCACACACTGCTTGCGGTCATGGAGAAAGTCTCCGATCCACGCTACGACATTTCCCCGAATCCCATACCTTTCCAGTTTAATTTTCAGCCTTTCATGGGGTACACTGTCGATAGCCTTGGCAGAAGCTAGGTATGTATTGTCGATATTATCACCCTGTTCCAGAATTTGGGTCCAAATATCCAATACCTTGAGTAATTGTGTTAAGCAGGAGCGCCCCGGCATAAAACCGTGTTGGCAATCCTTTACAAGGTTGTTTCGTAGTAGATGTTCCATCAAGGCATCTCTTATAATGCTCTCAAGTACTTTACATACTATGCTGGTTAGGCTCACTGGTTTATAGTTATTCGTGGAGTGAAGTTCGCCCTTCTTGAAGATAGGTCTCACATAAGCCATTTTCCCATCACTGGGGACCTTTTTTTCGTCCAGGCATTTACAGAATAGGATCTTTAGGGGCTCAGCATGCTCGTTGCATACCTCCCTTAACACTATGGGATCTACACCATGTCAGGACCGGGACTCTTATTTTTTAAATATCATATTCGCCATTTATCAACTTACTAGCCTTTTGGGTGGCCTATCCAGTGTTGGTACAGGAGGAAACCCGGGACCTGGAAACCTGTGGTGTTTGGTAGTGGGGGTCACAACACCCTTCTCACGTGTGTCCGGGCCGAGGCTCGAATCCTTGACATATTGATGAGTTATGTGCGTTACCGCTGTATACCACCTTTAGCTTTGACAGATTATTTCTTATATCCTTTTCTGTGAACACAATGTGGGTCAGTGCTGTGTCGAACCGTCTGGCCTCAAACGCAGGAAGATTTATCGTATCCTCTTTTGTGAACACCGAGGAAAAGTAGCCGTTCAATGCCTCCGCTTTGTCCTGGTCAGAATCTGCGTAACTACCATCTTCAAGCCTCAGATCTGATGATACTCCTCCTCCTCTCGTTTTTATTTTCGACTTTACAAAGCGGTAAAACACCTTTGGGTTTGACTTGACCTCGCTTGCAACCAACCAACCTCTGAAACTCCTTTTCAGCCCTTCTACACTCTGACTTTGCTTGGTTCCTGGATCTTGCATACGTCCTCCTATCCTGCTCATCATTTGACCTAACCCACGTATTGAATTTCTGGGTTTTCTTCTTAAATTTGTCGACCGCCGCATGGTTCATGTGTGGTCTCCTGTATTCCTAGAGGCACTGGGTTTGGTCTTGGGTATATATTTATCGATCAAATAGTTCATTTTATTAGCTATGACATTCAGAACATAAGAACATAAGGAGTCTGCAATAGGCCGGTTGGCCTGTGCATGGCAGCTCCTGTCGAGAGTTACTACCACTCTCTATCATCCATGAATCTATCTAGCCTCCTTTTAAAACTTTCCAGCACTTACTACGAAATTGCTAAGCTTGTTCCACTCGTCCACCACCCTATTTGTGAACCAGTTTCTTCCTATCTCCCTCCTAAACCTAAACTTGTCCAACTTAAATCCATTGCTGCGAGTCCTATCCTGCTCGGATATTATAAGAACTTTATCTATATCCCCTTTATTGATTCCTTTCACCCACTTAAATACTTCTATCATATCTCCCCGCACTCTTCGTCTTTCTAGGGAATGCAAGTTTAGCTTCTTTAACCTATCCTGATATGGAAGGTTTCTAAGTCCCGGAATCATTTTCGTCATTCTTCGCTGCACCGACTCTAGTCAATTGATATCCATTCTATAATTAGGGCACCAGAACTGAACCGCATAATCGAGGTGCGGCCTGACTAGCGCAAGATATAATTGCAAAAGACCTCTGCACTCTTATTAATTACACTTCTAGATATAAAACCCAATACTCTGTTTGCCTTATTTCGAACATTAACACAGTTTTCTAGGCCGTAGTTCCGGGCTTACAAGTACCCCTAGGTCTCTTTCACAAGTCGACTTCTCTAGGTTGATGTTGTTAAGGCTGTATACATTGACAGTATTTGTTCTTCCAATATTAAGTATGCTGCACTTGCTGGTGTTGAATTTCATTTGCCATTTTTCAGACCACCCATGCAGTTTATTTAGATCCTTCTGTAATGCATTTGCATCCTGCCCTGAATTAATCTGCAACCCTATTTTGGTGTCCTCCGCAAACTTGCCTATGTCACTGCTGATCCCAGTATCTAGATCGTTTATGTAGATTATGAACAAGAGTGGGCCTAGTACTGACCCCTGGGGAATCCCACTGGTTACACGGCCCCCACTCAGATTTAACACCATCTACGCTGACCCTCTGCGTTCTGTCGGTAAGTCATGATTTTATCCCATTTAAAACTTTCCCCTCGATACCATGAGCCTTAATTTTTCTGAGAAGCCTCTGATGCGGTACTCTGTCAAATGCTTTGCTAAAGTCTAAGTAAATAACATCGTAATTTTCGTCATTATCTACTACCTCGAAGACTTTCATAAAAAACGTCAGCGTAGTGTCTGCGTTCTTATGCCTTAGTAAATCAGGCCAGTGGATATCCCTCATCTTCTCCCTTATCCCGTTGTAATTTCCCTTATAATATTTACACCTTGGCCTGGTTTTGTCTTGAACTAAGTAACAGTTAAATCTGAATGTGACATTACATGGTGGCTGGTGCTAACTGGGACGAGATGTTCCAGTTTGGCCACCATACCCTCTTCGTTTATGATGAGGTCCAGTGGCTTGGGTGTTTGCTCCCCTCTGTAATGCGTCGGTGATTTACCACTGGCTGTCCCGCCAGTCCCCTGTAATTCCCCGACGGTCGGATTAGTGTACAGACAAACAATAGGCAGGTAGATTTCCAACAGGTCACAAACACACTTGTGCACTGTAGTCCTCTTTGATAAACACAAATTCTTCACAATACTGTCAACAGCTTCTGTGTCTGCTATTAGTTTCTCCCAGTTATTCACGTATGCTTCTTTGGACATGTTTCTTAGCTGTTCGTGTATGGTGTAATATTGTCTTCTGTATTCTAGCGTCCATCCTTGTTCTATGATTAATTTTAATAAATTACTGAATTGTGTCTGTAGAATTCTTGATTGATGTGAGTATTGAGGCTGTGGTAATGTACGGTGAGTGGTCTTGGGTATGTGATGTTCCATTGCTTGGCTCACGTTTCCGTACCATATCTCCAGTGTGTTGTCTATTTGGGAAGTGTGTTTGTTGTTTAGTTGGGTGATTTGGTGATTGTTTAACTCCTTTTGGAATTCCTCCCAGTTGGACCGGCTGTAGCTGTATCTCATCCTGGCAGGGATCTGTATTGGCGACGTGGATTGTTTGGCTACTATAGGGAGATGGTCACTGGTGGTTGAATCGGCTGGATTGTCCAATTAACCAGGCCGTTCACATATATTTATTATTTGGGTTTAAGTAACGAATCCCAACTGTAGTTCCTTGTTTTATTATAAAAGGATTGTATCTATAATTCCTGAGTGTAGATCGACCGTAAGTTCCACTGTATATGAGTGAATGAGAAAGGGACGGAGTTTATGTAACATAAACGTTGGTCACGTCCTTCCGATATAAGTTGCTGTGAGTGACTGAGGGGTAAGGGCCTCGCAGTGCGGGCTTACAAAGATATACTGACGATGGGCTTCTTCCCTCTTGGGAGAGTTGCTCTCTCACGTGTACAACTCATGTCTTACTCATAGACAGTGGAAAGTTACAGGGTGGTGAATCTGAATAAAATATCAGATGTATTTGACCCATTTATATAATATGTTCTGTTGATGAGACAGGGGCCCATTACATGGCTACTGGGCCGGGTTCCATTTGCAGGTCAAGATGGTGATGCTGGTTTGTTAGTACTATGTCTGGATGTCCGATTTGACCTGCTCTGATGTATGTGGGGAATTCCGGGCCAAGGTGTATTTGTTGCCGTGACTCATTAATGTGTTTAAAATCTGCCCTACGGCGTTGTTATCCTAGTGCCCCAAGACGCTGTGTCGTGCATTTAGGTCACCCAGAAAATATGCTGGTATATTTCTTCTCATCAGTATGAGCATGTCTGCTAGTGGGAATATGGGTCTTCTCAGAAGGAGGTAACAGGTGCCGATTATAATAGGTCCTGTTGGGCAGTTAATTTCGATCCCCAGAAAGTTTTCTTGGAATGAGTCGTGTATCTTGTGTTGTATGTTTCGTTTGATGGCTATCGCAATTCCACCATGTTGTCTTGACTCTTCTTTTGGTAGACACTGTAGTTAAATATTTTTATTTTTTGAGTTTTCTTACCATACGAATTTATGAGGATAATATCTGGCTCAATGTTACGGTATGTGTTTTATAGTTCGCTTGCTCTCTGTGGGATCCATGATAAAACATTGAAAATTAATGAAAATTAATAAAAAATATAGAAATATAATAATAATAATAATGCTAATACAAATTAATAACAATTATAAAAATATAATAATAATAATAATAAAGGATCATACATAACAAAAAAATAAAAGTGAGAAACCATATATGTATGTTGTGTTGTCAAGGGTAAGAGAAACAATTGAGACCCTGCAATTGTGTGTAAATGAGGCAGAAAGTCAGATGGGACTTGGTCACAATTTTTGTGATGTCCTATGGCAGCAGGGTCTACCATTAGACAACACATTATGCTTCCAATATCATCCCAGGCGTAGTACCTCCCTGTTTGGTAGCTGCCTACGTAACCGACCGCCCAAACCAGCCGATCAGTGGCGAAAAGGAGAAAGTAAAAAGTAAAAGAAAACGTAACCGTGAATCCGTGATACATCCTGTGCGTTGGTATGCCTGACTGGATGCAAGCTTCTAGTTGTTCGATGAATGTTGGTTGAAAATAGTGGATTTACTCTTATTGTAGTTGTAGAATACGGACACATTCCCAAAAGAGAATGATCATCTTAAAAAATAAGTAATTGTGCGAATAAATGGTGTAACTGGCTAACCCGTTCCAAGGTTCCACAATACTACCAGCTGTTTTTGAGGTACACATAGGTGGTTGGATGGGATGGCTCAATTTTTCTGCGATATACTGTATTCGCCAAAATATGGGAAGATAGCTGTGTCTTTATGTACAGTATATACCTGCATTATTTACCATTGTTTAAATACTTGCACTGTTTATGTACATTGTATGCATGCAGTGTCTATGTACAGTACCGTACATTTTGAATGAATCATTATAAACTTGTATGGCAATTTATTGAATATCTATCTTTTAATAAATCTATCTCATTCACCTATCTATTTATCCATATTTCTAAACCTTGTCAATACTGGGAGACCTGATGGCGGTAGTGATGGGTATAGCCTAAGGGGTAAAAGTGAAACTGGGCTAGATTGGCCTCACCGCTCTCACTCCTTCTAGACCCAACGTCTTCCCTAGTTGTGGTTGTACTATCAGCTCATTAAGTTGGCGCTAGAACTAATACTTACTGGTAAGTATATGGATAAGATTTTATGGTGAAGCAAAATAGCTGTCAGGGGTGTGTGGTGCGGGTGTCGATAGTGTCCAAGTTTTATTATTGAATTGAAGGATGCGCGAAAGCTGTCAAACCATTGCCGTTATTGTGCTAATTGAATTGAATAATATAAATTGTTATTTCAGTCAAATAAACTGAGACGATAGGAGTCCTAACAGAATCCTGGACTTATAACGGAGTATAGAAATTGTTTACAGAGACTACAGTTTTGACCCGGCAGCGATAATTTTCTAAGTGTTCTTCACATTTTGCTCTGATATTAGTATATGATAACACATAAAGTATATAAATTAAACCCATGTAAGTATACTAATTCGTAAGAAAATAAGAATTCTGGCAGTACAGAGCAAGGTGTACTGTACCGTTATTCAACAAACTGTTATATGAAAAAAAGACGAGAGGTTTTCGGTTTGTGGTGCGAATTGTTTCTCCTTAACATGGCTATATGCAGATTTATAATGTACATAATGTATATTAAGTTGAGTAGGAGTGGTAGATATGTAGCTTTGTTTGGTCTGTACAGCACTATACTGCAGCAACAGTGTCTGCATGAGACGTCATCTACAATATACCACCGTACTGCAGACCGTCAGCTAAGTTAACGTTCCACAAATAGCGTACAGTACCTCAGGATACAGTGGGGTATTTTATCGGTAATATTTATTACGTTTAAGTTTGTTGGTTTATTAACGCAATGGAATAATAGTGATGTAATAAGCACCAATTTTTTAATAGGACCGTCGATTTTCGCCCTGTAAAATCAACTTTTAGTTTTGTTTTGCTTTTGTTAGGACAGATGCTGACATAGCATAAACATTTTAAAGGGAAACCAGCATGCTTACTGTAATAATAGGTAATTCTGGAAAATAGGAAGGGGTGTACCGTAGTATACTTTCAATACAGTATAGGTTATGTACAGTATAAGATGGAGGACAATATTATGTTAATTGTTGGTATTACTTGACGGTATAACCCCTAGGTTATTGTCATAATTGAGATTACTTTAAGATCTGCCACACACCCCAACTTTTTCATCTGATGAAACACCCTAACGCTACCTGGGGGGCTAGGTTAGTGTTAGGTTTTAAATGCAAGAGTGGTTTTCTTACCGTAGAACTCGGATACCTTCACACTGGTTACTCACCCAGGAGATTATGATGTATCACTACGTAGAATTTCACTCTGCTTCCGGCATTCAATGCGTTGTGTACTTGATTAATGATGATTTAATGAATTCCATTAACTTCCAACATCCATCTAAGTTATTGGTTATACTTGTCATAACCAATCAGTCATTACCTTTGATGATAATAATAATAGAGGGGTAACAGATACGGGCAGATAATTGCACTTACGTTTATTTGGCACAATTCCATACACTGGTCTTATAATTTGCATGGATAGGTCAGTCACTCACATTCGCGCCACAGTACCATAAGTTATAAGGGAGAGTTTGTCAACCTGGAGAATTAATCGTTTAGATCTATTAGGCCGGCCCTCACCATTGATCACTTCCTTTACAGGATGTGTTGACTTGTCGCTGGACTTGACAACAATCTCGGTGATTTGCACACACACACACTCGCAGTACTGGTAGGACTGTATGGCCCCTGTTCTTAATCCGCAGAGCAGGAGGTCTTCTATAACCCAAGGTCTAAAGCCTACTGGCTAAAATGTGGTTTTGAGGCGTGAGATGACCCCTATCGGCTGGCCGGGTACCTTAAACGTTTGGGATGGGTTGTGCGGGAGGCCCAGCGCAACCCATGACAGCTATGATTAGGTTATGGTAACGATTTTTGGGAGGTTATATTATCGTTAGTTTAGGTTAACGTTAGATGAAGTTAGCGTTAGTTAAGGTCAGTTTGCTATTGTTAGCGTTAGTTAAGGGATAGGTTGTTAACGTTAGGATAGTTAATCTTAAGGTAAAATTAGCTGGGGTGTCTAATCTTCAGGTAAGCCTATAATTACAGTCTGTCATATACCCTATAGTTCCTTCATAAAAAAGTACATTATGTAAATATTTGTCGTTTGACAAAAACATTGTATGTACTCAGTATGCCCGGATGTCTCACTTTTCTAGATATATAATGATAAACCTTACTGCACTAATCAGTACTTGGGGGGAATTAGGCAGTTCATGCCATTCCATGTCGCATTTGGAGTCACACAAGCTCCGAGGGTTCAGATTTGCCCCACGAGGGGGCTAGTTTATTAGGCACCCCCTTGCATCTTGTGCAAGGCGAAACGCAAAAGCGTTTACAGAAACTAACAGGAAAACATGCGGACTTCATGCTTGCTTTCTTGACTCGTGCAATTAAGGGCGTAAGTGCCCGAAGGGCCATGGAGTATGTCGCCAAGTTACATAAAGTGACAGGGTGAGTGTGTGAAGGGAGGATTCCCGATATAATACATCTGTTTATGGCAAGGTGTGGCAGGTCCCTAATAAGTAGAGTGTCAGGCCTGTCTCTAGGGGGAGGGATATTAGGTCAGGAGGAAGGGGTATTGATGACGGCTGAGGGCCTGTGATGTGGTAGGATAGGCACGGTGGGGGTGGAGGGAGGCACATAGGCATTAACAATAGTAAGGGACAAACCTTTTAGTGGGGGTGTGCGTCGGTAGTTACAGCATTGAGGAGGAGGTGGCTGCTCAGCTTCCTGTCATCTCGTGACCCTGGCCTTTTAATATTATGACGTTTTAAACACCGGGGCTTCGAGGTTTTTATGGCGTATATATAAACCAGGAGAAACTTAAACTAACCTTAACTCTTGACATATATAGAAGTACTTAAACTAACTAAACCTCTTGACAGGGATATAGCAGGCACCACCCTCTCTACTCGCACTCGTGAATAACAGGTAGTAAACGGTGGTGGGCAGTTCATTTCATTCCTCCCGACAGTTTTAAACCCACACTTAACTGCTTGAGTAGGGTAGTCAACGCACCTGTAACTATTTAACTATATAAATAATTAATACACTTGGAAACTGCATAATTCATAGATATGTAGAGAGGCTGCTTAACTCGAAACAAAGACCGAGATCGTCCTTGACATACGAATCAGTATGATAAACTTTTTCCTTGTCCGTAGAATAACTTGAGAGCGGAAAGAGTTAAGTGTTCATGTGTAGCAGCTTCTTAACAGTCTAACTGCTCTGTTATTACTTAGGTTAAAGGATATGCCATAGATCTTTTTTTTTTTTTTTTTAATTTGTCCCACGCAGTCCAGTTGATTGGACACCCCAATTCATCATGTGCAACTGTGCGAGGCGAATCGCCAGAGCATTTAAGACGCTCGACAGGGAATCGTGATGCAGAGGTCATGCTTACCTTCTTTGACTTAAATAATGGAAGGGCGCGAGTGTCTGAGGAACAATTGGCTATGTTAGTAAGCTACATGTCCTGTAGGAAGGATAAATGTACTGTACGTAGGGAGGTTCTTTAGGCCTGACACATGTGGATTTTGGTGTTAGACCTACTGAAAAGAACACCACCCGGTAGTATGTTGACCAAATAAGTTGATGTCCCGCGAGGATCGTGTAATGAAGGGTGTGACGTGTGGCAGGAAACCTGTTTGTTTACTTTCTTCTTCGACGTGACTCGGGTGGTGTGGTGGCGGCAGGCGACCTAGCACACTTACTGTAACTATGCTGCAACTAATGGTACACTTTTTGGAAGCCACGGCTACCAAATAGATTCACAAATTGGTACCGCCAGGCCTCCGAGGATGGTATGTTTACTAATCTGGCCATCGTCAACATTGTACATAAACAAGTTACTGGAAACTGTTCTCTTAGCTCCTTCTTTTACTCAATTATGGCTTTGATAACTTTTTATGCACACATTGCTTTCATGTTGTTGGTGTTCCACTTCAAAGATTTTTTTCTGAATTATCTCTTGCAGAGCTCAGATAACGTGGAGGGTCGTGGTGATCCGGTCATCTCGGAAAGACTAGTCACCTGGGGGTTAGTTGAGGTAGACTGGGGTCACTTTGGGATCATCTTAGAGACTGGGGTCAACTGGAGATCAGAGCGGGACCGTGGGTTCAAGCGGCAGTCATACAGAGGCGGGTGGTCGTCTCTCTCCAGCAGGGTAGGGAGAGTGGTCATACTGGGGGAGGGGGAGAGTGGAAAGTTGAGACCCCTCAAGCCCCATTCTTTGTCACCCCAATCCCCCCACATCACCCAATCCCCTCTCCCATTCCCCTCATCTGATTGGTGTCGGAGTTATTTGTGTGAGTGTAGAGAAAGGTGGGAGGGAATGATAAAAGATTAGGGAGGGGTGGGAGTTGATGATAGTTCGAAAATTGAAGACGTGTGAAAGGAGGTAGTAGTTGGCGGGCTGACCAACTAGTTGAGGTGTGGTGAGCCGTTGTCGGAGAGGTAATGTCCTTCCTGTCTTCGGCGAGGAGTCACACAGTTGAATTGAAACAATTGAATTGAACT
This sequence comes from Homarus americanus, assembly GCF_018991925.1. Classification (NCBI taxonomy): domain Eukaryota; kingdom Metazoa; phylum Arthropoda; class Malacostraca; order Decapoda; family Nephropidae; genus Homarus; species Homarus americanus. The sequence goes on along the minus strand of NW_024716951.1, from coordinate 1,912,910 downwards.
GAAACAGTTTATTTAGCCAGAAAAACACATACAGAGTGGATAATAAAAACAATATTAACATGGCTTAGCCAGTTGAGAACCTGAGCTCTTTTAGACACCTAATATATACTATACTGTACATTTTTCTCAAGGAAGTAATATGTAACATTTAGTATCTGGAATAGTACAATAGCATGGTAGTAATAAGAACATCTCATAATGTTATCACGGTTATCACTTCAATATATATTAATTTTATTTATTTATTATTTTTTTAGTTTATTTTATATTTTATATATACATAAATAACAGTGGAATTGAAAAACATAAGTATAATGGGGAGCAGTACAACATGGGTTGTACAGTAATAAGGTTGAACAAGAGGACAGAGCTGTCAGGATTGTCTAGTTGGCAATAATGTTTATTGCAATGGTAATTACTTATCTATTTCCATGATAATTTCCGATAAAACGGTTTTGATGGTACAATAAAGGCAGGTACTGTAAATATAGTAGGTATTACAAGAAATATTACTACTTAGACAATAGATATTTTTTAAGAAATGATTTAAAGGAAGGGAGCGTAGTCTTTGCTCGGATGGGTGGGGGTAAGATGTTCCACACCTTCACACCGGGATAATTTATGGAGGTCTGGGACTGAGAGGAGCGCATGGGGGGTGGTATTAATAGGTCTGGGTGCTTAAGTTGTATCTCTGATTATTCCGGAACTGAAAATAATTATTGTCAAGCAAGTGATTGATACATTTGTAAACAAAGAGGGCACAGCAGTAGGTGTTAATATCTTCGAATTTTTAAATTTTCAATATAGCAAATTTTCCGTTTGTGTGATCCGTTTTTTTCAAGTAGGTCATTGTCCGTACAATCCTCTTTTGTGCAGTAACCCGAGATTGTGTTTTTGAAGAGCCAGAGGCCCCCCATAGTGTGTGACAGTGTATCAGGTGTTGGTAAATGATATCATGATCGATTTCTTTCATTGCTGTGAGAGTGAGTGACTGTCGAGTGTGATACATGATACCACACTGTTTATTGACTTTACTGTGAATGGCTTGTATGTGGTTTCTCCAGTTACGTTTCTCATCAACAATAACTCCGAGGAATTTAGTATTTTGTTCTCGTTTGAGGACTATATTACCAAGGTACAGGGGGTCCAAGTCTGGGGGTAAGTTTTCCTTCTGTGAAAGATCGTGTAGTGGGTTTTCTCAAGGTTTAAGGTCGGTTTATTACGTATTACCCAGGTCCTGATTTTAGTTAATTCAGTGTTCATAGTTCTCATCAAGGAATGGAGGTCTGAGTTGCTGGCATAGAGATTACTATCGTCTGCAAATAAGTTGTATTTTGTGTGTGCTGGCGTGGACTATGTCGTTTATGTACAACAAAAACAGTACTGGACCGAGAATGGAACCTTGGGGGACGCCATACAAGATTGGCGAGGAGTCAGATTGGTGATTATTATAGCAGACCTACTGCTTCCTGTTGGACAGATATGAGGTAAACCAGTTGTGGGACAGGCCCCTAACACCATAATGTTCAAGCTTTGAAAGGAGGATGGTATGGTCGACAATATCGAAGGCTTTAGAGAGTTCCAAGAATATACCGACTGTGAACTGACGGTCATCGAAGGAATTTAAGATGTCATAAGTAAAGGATAGCAGAGCACTCTCAGTCGACCTTCTAGCTCTAAATCCAAACTGGGTATCTGTAAAGATGTTATTGGCATTGCAGAAGGAATTTAGTCTATTACATGCTAGCTTTTCCAGTATCTTACTCAAGGCTGGGAGGACTGATATGGGGCGGTAATTCTTGAAGAGACTTTTGTTCTTCAAGGTTAGAGATGATCTCTGACGTGTTCTTCAAGGTTAGAGATGATCTTTGACGTGTTCTTCAAGGTTAGAGATGATCTTTGACGTGTTCTTCAAGGTTAGAGATGATATTTGACGTGTTCTTCAAGGTTAGAGATGATCTTTGACGTGTTCTTCAAGGTTAGAGATGATCTTTGACGTGTTCTTCAAGGTTAGAGATGAACTCTGACCTGTTCTTCAAGGTTAGAGATGAACTCTAACGTGTTCTTGAAGGTTAAAGATGATCTTTGACGTGTTCTTCAGGGCTAGGGATGATCTATGTCGTGTTTTTGAGGGTTAGAGATGATCTCTGACGTGTTCTTCAAGGTTAGAGATGAACTTTGACGTGTTCTTCAGGGTTAGAGATGATCTTTGACGTGTTCAAGGTTAGAGATGAACTTTGACGTGTTCAAGGTTAGAGATGAACCTTGACGTGTTCAAGGTTAGAGATGAACTTTGACGTGCTCTTCAAGGTAGAGAGATGGAATTTTACGTTTTCTTGAAGGTTAGAGATGGACTTAGACGTGTTCTTCATGGTTAGAGATCAACTTTAACATTGTTCTCCGGCAGGTGTTAAGATGAACTTGGATCCCGGCATCATCTGCTACCAACACTGTGAAGGTCGGCTGTTCGGCTTCTCCCTGCCGTCAACGTGTTACGTGTGTGACGCCGACCTCACCACTGAGCCACTAAACACTCCACCCTTTAGGTCTGCTTACTACCGTATTTATGTCAGCTCACCACCTTATGTCAACTCCCTACCTTATTTATGTCAGCTCATCACCTTATTTAAATCAGCTCACCACCTTATTTATGTCAGCTCAACACCTTATTTATGTCAGCTCACCACCCTATTTAAGTCAGTTCACCACCTTATTTAAGTCAGTTCACCGCCTTATTTATTTCAGCTCACCGCCTTATTTGTGTCAGCTCACCACCTTATTTATGTCAGCTCACCACCTTATTTGTGTCAGCTACCTTATTTATGTCAGCTCACCACCTTATTTGTCACTTTATCCTGCCTCTTAGTACTTCCATAGTCATTATATAGGCTACAATTAGTGTCATTATATAGGGCTATAATTAGTGTTATATTCATTATATAGGGCTATAATTAGTGTTATATTCATTATATAGGGCTATAATTAGTGTCAGTTATTATTTCTACCAGGTGTCAGTCACCTTATCTTGGGTCGCCTCAGTGTTTATATCTCTCCCCCTACAGAGTGCCTTATCCCTTCGTCAGAGCATCCCAGGCACCATGTACTCTGGTAATCAAGCCATCTAGGGGAGATTTCCTACAGTAAGTAATAGTGTTCAGAGTTCTTATGTGGTTCATATGTCAAGTGTCGGGGTTCTGTTTTGGTTAGGTTTAGTTTTAAGGAGTTCTATTAGGTTCTGTTTGAAGGAGATCTTTTTGGGTTTAGTTTTAGGGAGTTCTGTTTTGGGTTTTTTAAGATAAGATAGTTCTGTTTTGTTTCTTTTAACATCAGGGAGTTCAATTTAAGGTTATTACTTTGATCCGTAAGTCAAGTTTTTGTTCGTGCTTTGATCCGTAAGTCATGTTTTTGTTCATTACTTTGTTCATTACTAGGCTCTGATAATGGAAAATGATTTTTCCGAAACGTTAGTGATTAAAGAAACCCAACTTAGTCAAGATGTTTGTTTTCTCCCTGGTTCTCCTCTTCGTTATGAAACTGGAGTTAACGTGATGTTGGATCACAATACGATGGAAACTCACTATGGCGTATTTTATATATTATATATTATATATTATATTTTATATATATATTTCATTAGTCCAATAAAGCACGCAGACTTCTACATATAATCAACACCTCACCCCACCAGGATTCGAACCCACAATCTTATAACTGTGACCGGAGAACGTTACCTCTGGGCCACCATGACACTAAAAGCAGTCCTAGACTCTGTTATATTTTACACAAAGCCTTTAATCCATGTATACTCAGTATATTTTGACACTACCAAGGGAAGACCCCACAAGCAGCTGTCATAGTTAAGTGGAAGGGGAGGGAGTGCCCAACCACTGTTGAGGCCCACCCAGTCCTCCCTCCACTGTATGCAGAACCCTATCACCCCGTGCCTGCTTTGTGTGTCATCTGCTCCCATTGGGGTCACACCTTCACCGCCTGCTGCTGATGTGATCGTCCCAGATGTCGCTTCTGTTCACGTAACCATCACTCCTCTGTCTGTGCCCAAAAAATCAAAGACCACCTCATTGGGGGTGGTGTGGGCTATGTTATTGCCCCCAGGTGTTGTAATTGTGGTGGCTGGCACAATGCTGACTCACGGCAATTCCCCAAACGACGTCCTGTCCCAGGAGTAAAGCCTCCCTGAAGGCTGCGTCAACCTCAACCTTAACCTTCCCTCCAGCCTACCGAGCAACATCCCTCAGCGTCTTATCTGTCTGCAGCAACGCCTTCTTCAACAACACCTGCTCCTGCCTGGCCTTGTATAGCTGCAATACAGCAGTCCTGGCCGTCTTATAACTCAACTACTACTGAGCCTCCTCTCCGTCTCTACTGACGTTGTCAGGCCTTGTGCTCCGACGGGTGCCCCCCACAAACCCCCTCTGGTTACACAACACATCATATCCCTCTTACACAAATTTACCAACCGTATTGAAAGACTCTTTATACACCTTGTACCGCCATCTCCAACTTACACAGACTACCCCCTGCCTCCAGCTGCTACCCAGTCACCCCCCCTCTTCTGGTTTGACACAACCTGGTAGTCCCCCTGTGTGCCCCTCATGCTCACGGCCTACTCCACCGCCGCCTGGCATCACTGCTGGCGTCCACGCTACAGAGCCTGCCCTGTGTCCGGCTGCCCCTGTCCACCTACCGCAAGCCGCGCCCGAGGACACCACCCCCGGCTCCCTGTCCCCCACCGGCATGCTGGCACCTGGGGCCCATCTACTGTACTCCAGTTGTCCACATCAAATGACCACCATGCGGACATGATAGTGGACTACGTATCTACGCCAAGAAGGACATCCCCTACCAACCTCTCGACGTCCCCCTTGAAGCCGACACTACCGACGTACATGCCATCACAATCACACTAAAATGTATGTCCCTCAATATTGTCAATGCCTATGGCCTGGCACTTGACATTATTAGGGACCTGCCACGCTTTGCCATAAACAGATAAATTGTACCGGGAACTTTCCCCCCCACACACTCATCATTCTGTCACTTTATGTAACTTGCTGACAAAACCCATGACCCTTCAGGCTTTTACGCCCTTAATGCATGAGTCATAAAGGCAAGCATGAACTCTGCATGCTTCCCAGATGGGCGCTGTAACCGCTTCTGCGCTTAACCTTGCACAGGATGTAAGGGGGTGCCCAATGAACTAGCCCCCTCGGGGGCAATCCAAATCTAATCTAGTGTGATCCTGAGGAGGCGAGGCTTATCCCCCTGCTTTTGTCCCAGCCTCCTCACAGCGAAAGAAAGACCGGTGTAAGACTATAAATTCACCATTATACTGTATGTATTTAAATATATTAGTAGTCCTAATATTTTTGTTTTTGTGCTATTATCATTATTATATCAACAGTGACTACCGGAGCAGTAGCGACTTGCACATCGGTGTGACAGACAGCGAAGGATGTGTTTTGGAGTACGACAGTGAGGGGCTACACTCGGACTACACCTCAGCCTGGACACAGACCCTCTCTGTGCCAATCATCACTGACGCCACCACCAACACCGTCGACCCCGTGTGGCAGGAGTACTGGGACTTTACCCTTCACACCCTCGCCCGAGAGTCGACCTGGTCCATGGAGAGGTATACTGCAGTACTGTACGTGTGGTTGTGTGTGGTGGATGAGGAAGTGTGTGTGGTGGTAATATATTCTAAGACGGTACTTTGTGTGACAAAGCTCGGAGTGTGTTATACTCTATTGTGTTCCAGTCTTTATTGAATGATTGAACAAAATGAATCGTACAGTTAGATTTACATTTTGACTGGAAATGTGAGAAACAATCCAACTGACTCACTAATGTTACCAAATGGTAGGACAGATGACATGGCGTCGATATTGTAGTGAGACTGCACCAAAAATACAGTCCAAAAACTTAATGGACCTGAGCCTAATTTTCTGCTTCTACAAGATACAAAACAAACCATTTATGGCAGATACAAACGAACCAGGTTGTGTATGTATGTATGTATGTATGTAATAATAATAACAATAATAATAATATAAATAATAATAATAATAATATAAATAATAATAATAATAATAATAATAATATAAATAATAATAATAATAATAATATTATAAATAATAATATTAATAATAATAATAATAATAAAGGTTTATTGATAGAGTTGCAGCAGGTGGCTGAAAATATTCAAACTTACATGTGATTTAGACATAATAATATGCGTTCAATACATTTACAGGGCTGTACAGTACATAAATGAGGAGTTATTTATTATTTTAACAATAGATGGGATGGTGCTGTTCTTATATCTATCCGTGCGGGCTCTTATGGGCTGAATTTTGTCGTAGTGGCGGACTGCACGAGGTGGGCGGGGGACTGCTGGTGGCAGGAGGTGGCTATGACGAGGATGATACAGTAGTCCACTGCCAAACCTTGCTAGTGCGTGGTGGTTGTCACTGAGGGATGGCATTTCCAGGGTGGAGAGAGCGTTGTTGCAGCTGGAGCAGGCCCTTTTCTGTACCTTCTCTAGCTGACTTTGTTGGGTAGAGTTGAGATAAGATGACCAGGCTGGTGACTCGTATGTTAATTTGGGGAGAATAAAGGCGTTTTAGATAGTCCTCCGCTTTGGCATGAGTGCCCCAATTGAACCGAGTCGTCATAGCATGTAGAGTCGGTACGAGGCTGCCTTGATTATGTTGTTTACATGGACTTTCCAGTCCAGTTTGTGGTCTATGGTGACACCCAGGAGTTTGACAGACTGCACTAACTGGAGAGGATGGGCACCCGCTGTGACTGCTGGAGCTTGCACTGGAGTGGTGGCGGTATTGATGTGCATGACTATGCGGTTTTGGTGTGGTTGATGGTGACCTTGTTCTCCGTAGTCCATGCCTGTAGCCTGTCCAGTGTGCCTTGTAGCGATGAATAGTCCGGTGAGGCATTTTCCACTGTAACCCCCACAGTGCAGTCATCCACGTACTTCCACCCGTGAGGAGTGTCCGATAGAACGTCGTTGATCAGGATTAGGAAGCACAGTGGTCCCATCTTGGTCCCCTGGGGAACACCACAGGTGAGGTGTTGGAATGTGGAGACAGAACCCTGGTACAGTGATCAACAAGGTCAAAAGCCTTCCTGAAGCCAACAAGGGCAATAGCCAGTGATGTCTTATGTTTCTGCAGGTTTTTGTGCAGGAAATCCTGGAACTAACTAAGTAGTGTGATGTAGAGGAGGTCCTCATATTGCCAAATTGCTGTGGATCAAATGACTGATAAATACTCGCAAATGCCCACTCAAAAATAAAGTCTTCACAGAGTAGACTGGGTATGGGGATAATTGCATCTGGCCTGAGGTCGTTAGGGGACTGTGGGGTGGTGACCTTGGGGATAGGGGTGACAAATGCGGTTTTGCATTCATTAGGGCATTTGCTTTGTCTGGGGGATGCATTAATTAATAGAACAGAGGGGGGTGGCAAGTTCGACTGCAAACTCCTTGTAAAGTTTGATTGGGAGGTCAATTGGGGTTGTGGAGCGTTTGGATTTAAATTTCAGGAGTTTTTTGGCAATTTCAAATGGTTGAACACTGGGAGGGGGAAGGTAAGTAAGCCGGGAGGAGAGTGAGGTTAGGGTATGACATTTGGTAGCAAAGTGGTTAATAATTATCTCGGCTGCCTCCTCACTGGGTAAATGAGAGATGAAAGGAAGATTGGAAGACTGATGGTTAAGACCACAGATCTTTTACCTGAGAGTACCACTGACCTATGCCGACCTCCTTGAGGCCGTGCACTTTCCTGGGATAAGAAGACTTCTTGGCTGACTTTATTTCCCTGATGACCTGGTAACGTAGACTTCTGTACAGGCGGTTGTTGGTGCAGTATGCCTTGTTGCGCTGCTCAATTAGTCGTTTGATACGGGGTGTAATCCACGGGACATGTATGTATGTAATAATAATATTAATAATAATGATCATGATGATAAAACGGTTTATTGAAAGAGCATGGCAGCCAGAAGGCTGAAAATTATACAATTACATAATTGTGGAATGGGTCACTTGATTGACAAATAATATAGTGTACTAATAATATTAGTGATACATACGGCGTGGGTTAGGTCAAACTATGAGCAGGACAGGAGGATGTATGCAGGAACCAAGCAAAGTCAGTGTGTATTAGGGCTGAAAAGGAATTGCAGAGGCAGATTGCCAACAAGGTCAAGGCAAACCCAAAGGTGTCTTACCGGTATGCAAAGTCGAAATTAAAAACGCGAGTAGGATCATCAGACCTGAGGCTTGAAGATGGTAGTTACGCAGATTCTGACCAGGACAAAGCTGAGGCATTGAACAGCTTCATTTCCTCGGTGTTTACAAGAGAGGATGAGATTAACCTACCTGTGTTTGAGGACAGACGGTTCGACACAGCACTGACCCACATTGTGTTCACAGAAGAGGTTATAAGAAATAAACTGTCAAGGCCAAAGGTTCATAAGAGTCCCGGCCCTGTTATGGTGTATCCCAGAGTGCTAATAAAGTTGTGCAACGAGCTTGCTGAGCCCCTGAAGATCCTGTTCTGTAAATGCTTGGATGGAAAAAGGGTCCACAGTGATTGAAAATGGCTTATGTGAGTCCTATATTCATAAAGGGCGATCGTCACTCCACGAACAACTGTAGACCTGTGAGCTTAACCAGCATAGTATGTAAAGTACTTGAGAGCATTATAAGAGATGCCTTGATGGAACATCTACTACGAAATAACCTTGTAAAGTATTGCCAACACGGTTTAATGTCGGGGCGCTCCTGCTTAACACAATTACTCATAGTATTGGATATTTGGACCCAAATTCTGGAACAGGGTGATAATATCGACAATACATACCTAGCTTCTGCCAAGGCTATCGACAGTGTACCCCCCATGAAAGGCTGAAAATTAAACTGGAAGGGTACGGGATTCGGAGAGATGTCGTAGCGTGGACAGAAGACTTTCTACATGACCGCAAGCAGTGTGTGGTGATTAATGGCACGAAATCATCATCTGTACCCGTCACAAGCGGGGTACCACAGGGCAGTGTATTGGGCCCTCTGTTGTTTGTTTGCTTCATAAATGACATCCCTGACGCTGTACACTCCTCCATACAAATGTTTGCGGATGGCGCCAAGTTATTTCGGGAAATTAAGAACCAAACAGACTGAAGAGTTGAAGAAGGATCTCTGAGTTCCAAGAATGGTCGAAGAAATGACTGCCAAGATTCAATGTTACGAAGTGTAAGAGGATGACCTGGAACATACCAACGGTAAGGAGGCGTATCACATGTCCCAACGGGATGAAGAAAATGCATTATTTGAGACTGAATGCGAGAAGGACCTAGATGTGTACCTTGACAATGAGCTGAAGTTCTCGGGCCATTGCGAGAAGGTAAATCAGGCAAATAAATTATTAGGTCTCATAAGAAGGTCGTTCAGATATCCAGACGGTCCGTCCCTCGTAAAGATCTTCAAGAGTGAGGTGCTTCCCAGTCTGGAGTACTGTCACCCCGTCTGGTCCCCGAGATATACTAGGGAATGTCAGTTGATTGGAAATGTCCAAAGGAGGGCCACCAGACTGGTGCCCGCGCTACCCTGAACTTGCCTAGCTTATACTACAGACGGACAAGGGGGGACCTAAATGAGGTGTACAAGCATCTTGAGAGGCACTACTCAGTCGAGTGTCTTTAACTGAAGCTGGCGGAGGCTCACCCCACAAGGGGTCACAGCTCAAGGTTGAAGAAGCAGCAAGCCCAGAAAACTGTGAGTGGTGTCTTTTTTCGGAGTGAGAGTTGTGACTCTTGGAATAATCCGATAGTGTTGTGACGGCACCTAGTGAGAGCTCTTTCAAGACCAGACTTGACAAACACTGGAGCAGGTTCTGATACATTCAGGAGCCAGTGCATGCCCAGTACTTGCCAACGGTGCATTATAGAGAAGTGACCGATCGCCCAAGAAGCGAAAGAGCCGAGTAATAGTGAGGAGTAAAAAAGTATATGATATATATATAACTAGGTGGGGAGAAGGTTACACTACAGGTCTTTCCAACATAGTAACAGTACAAAAAGGTGAATACACTGGTTGATTATGAGTTGTTGATTACAATCGTTGGGACTGGGCTGTTCTTGTAGCGATCAGTACGGCTCGTTTGGGCTGAATGAGGTTGTGGTGTCGAACAGCAATTAGCGGATGAGGGATCTTGGGTGGAAGTAGGAGCTGGTGTCGAGGATGGTGCAGAAACTTCTCACCAAATTTGCAGATGAGGTCGTGGTAATGATCAGAGAGCCGAGAGGGTCAGTGTATTGAACGATTCTTGATAGGTATTAGGCAGTAGGTTAGGTTAGGTTAGCCCCAATTCCGACAACTGCTGCAGATATCGACTATGAGGCTACTGTCACTGAATGCCGCATAGATCTGCGGCTCAACTAATTTAACACAGATAGGATAGCTACATATGTATTAGGATATTTAATATTAAGGTAATTAAATGGTGGCGAAGGTGTTGCTATTGGGGGAGGCTGGAGACCACGGTTAAAAAAAAAAGTAATTAGGTAGTAGGTATTAGGCAGCTACCAAACAGGGAGGTACTACCGCCTGGGAAGATATTGGAAGCATAATGTGTTGTCTATGGTAGATCTTGCTGCCACATGGCATCGCGAAAATTGTGACCAAGTCCCAGGTTGCTGATCTGACTTTCTGCCTCATTTACACACAATTGCAGGGTCTCAATTGTTTCTCTTACTATTGACAACACAACATGCATATATTGTTTCTCACTTGATTTTTTTCATTTTGTATTGCTGCTGCCGCTGCTGCTGCTAAAAAGGGGGGGGGTGAGAATAATCTTGCAGTGTCCTTCTGCGTTTTCTAGAAGGATTAAGAGAGGACCAGGCAGGGGAGGAGGTGGAGACGAAAACTAGAGGATTTGGCAACTGTACTGACGTGTGTTTTCCAATTTAGTTCATCTATAGTGTTGCCAATGAGCTTTGTGGAGTCCACAGCCTGGAGTGTGTTGGGGCCTAAAGTAATGGAGGAGAGTGGGACAAGGTTGGAGAAGAGGTTGATGTGCATAACCATGGTCTTGGTATGGTTGACCGTGACAAGGTTGTTGGTGGCCCAATTTTGGAGACCGTTCAGTATATCCTGGAGGGCGGTGTAGTCGGGAGCCGAGTTGTTCGCACTGATACCAATGGTAGAGTCGTCGACATATTTCCAGCAAGCAGAGGTTTCTCTTAGATTTGGAGCATCATTTATAAGCATAAAGAAGCAGCGCGGTCCCATCCTGGTGCCTTGGGGGACTCCACAGGTGAGTGACTGAAAAGTGGAGACAGCCCCTCGGAAAAGTGTGTTGTGTACTCTTATGTACTTGTATGTATGTATGATTAATCAGTTGTTGTCACCACAGATACTCGGCGTCTTCCTTCAACTGCTACTCCTTCGTGTTGGAGTTCCTTCAGGCTTTGGGACCACCTGGCCTGAATGTGAAAAACCTTACCAAGACGTCCCTCTGTGCCCAACTCCTTGTCCCCCACACCTCTGCCGCCGCCAGGTACATCTCCCTCTACCGGAGACTCCTCACTGAGAAGGTGGTAGCCGTCAACAAGTCCTCCTGAAACCTTCTGTGTGTTATATGATCTTGATATATTTCCTTCTTCTTCTTCTCTCTTCTTTCTTGTCATTCCGAGAGTTGAGGGGTTGGTGCTTATCCTCAACTCTTGGGCAGTTCTCTCTCTCTCTCTCCCCTTCCACCTTAACTTCTGTAATCTCCTTCATCATTTCCTTCTAACTGGCTTATTTCAGGCTCCTCCTCCTGCTTGGTTCGCCTCACGCACACACACTCACACACACACACACACACACACACTCACTCACACACACACACACTCTCTCTCTCTCTCTCTCTCTCTCTCTCTCTCTCTAATATGATTGTCTTCCCCTGACTGGTTCATTCCACGCTCTATGATCGTCTCCTGATAGGATTATCCTACACTCTTAGCGTCGTTTCCTCCTGATTGGCTCAACCCACTCTCATGGTTGCTTCCTCCTGATTGGCTCATCCCACACTCATCATTGCCTTCCCCCGATTGGTTCCTCCCACACTCATGGTTGCCTTCCCCTGATTGGCTCCTCCCACACTCATGGTTGCCTTCCCCTGATTGGGTCATTCCATACTCATAGTTGCCTTCCCCTGATTGGCTCATCCCACAGTCATGGTTGCCTTCCCCTGATTGGCTCATCCCACACTCATGGTTGCCTTCCCCTGATTGGCTCATCCCACACTCATGGGTGCCTCCTGATTGGGTCATCCCACACTCATGTTCGTTAAATACAAACACCAGATGAAGTTCTTGTTATTTCTTAGACTTTCTGTAGTATTAATAAAAATATATGTTAGTGTATATGATATTGTTTACCTTTTATGATGAAGTAAGAGTTTATTGTTGAGATAAATGAACGTTTCAGTACTGTATCCTCTTCCAAGATAATTCTTATAAAACTACCAGTTCACCACACCGAGAATAGTCATATTTCTATATTTAACGGCCTAATGGCAGTGGAAATCGAGGGTGAATTTAGATGTGAAACGTCCATTTCTCAAACTACAGTATATAGATATGCAAGTCTATTATATCGAGAGTATGTTCGATGTGAGCTGCTCTCCCCCCCCCCCCTTCTCTCCCTCCCCCGTCCGCCCCATCTAGCGATTTATATATAGAGAGAAATTCGCTACATGAAGGTTTCACTGTATCCCGTTAGTAGCTCTTAAAAGACGCGTAGTTTGAGATGATATAGTCAACATTATGAAACCTTTGGTCTTAACTTGAGAGAAATTTGTGCAGCGGTTTTGAAATTATCATTGCGAGCACGAGACCAAGGGTGGGGTCGGTCCATGGCCGACTGTACATATCATGTGTCTGAGGTGTGAGCATATAAACGAAATTAATCTCGATTTAGCAAACTAGTTCACCAAATTGAGTGAAAAATAACATAAATTCCTTCCACTAAATCGAGAGGTCGTTATATCAGATTCCGTTAAATCGAGAGTATACTGGGACCCAAACAGTTTAATTTTAATCAACCTTGGGTATAGTGGGCAATATATATATATATATATCTCTCTCTCTCTCATGGATTCGCATTCCGTGTTTTAAACGTTTTATAGTATTTAGAAACTTAAACTTTGTCGAAAATGAAAGGATAGGTTACTGGTAAAATATCACGTTGTCATGGTGACCTAACAAACAAAGCGTGTTGTCATGGTAACCGAGTCCCTAATATGTTGTATAAACTCTCCAGTGTACGTTACTACAGTGCTCGGGAACATATTCCTGTAGACGTCACCATTATGGGTAAGTTCATGTTAAAATTTGTATGCTAAATAATTACCAAGCTCTAAGTAACAGAGGCTTCACTATCAGCTGCTATAGTTTTAAGATCGTGACCGTATAAGATCAAACATGGTGATATAGCTACTGGTATACCCAATCAAACTTTCATGAAAAAATACGAATAAAATTAATCGTTGAATAATATTTATATCTCACAGGGGTGATATATACTTTTTTTCAATTCGTTGTTCAATCCGTAACTATGTTTGCGTGCGTTTGTCAGGATTCTTTCTTGTCCATGTTAATACTCCCCTAATTTTGTATGAGGAAACTGTATTAGTTCAAATCGTCAATATCGTGCTTCTTCCTTCTAAATATTGATTGCATTCTACCTCCCCTTCTGTTGAGAACGTTTCCAGGAGAAGATTACAAGACTTGTTTGTCAGTAAAATAGTGAGTGCATATTGCTTTTCAAACAGTGCCGATATTTTTTGCACACGTTGTCTTTTTGTTGAATTTGCTTTAGATTTGCATTTGTTTATGACCTAAAGCAACATATTTGATAATTTTTCCCCTATAATGTCATCAAAAGTTGTATACGATACCACTTGTAATCAATTTCATATGGCTTTTTTATATCAATATATCACATCTGGCAGATAGGAAAATTGTCAATATACTGAATATTGAGTTTATTGATACATGTACTGTAACTGTTCATATTCTTTCATAATCTCACATCTATTTCCAATATGTTTCAAAAGAACTGAACCGTATTCATTATGGAACTCGCAATTACTGACTTTAACCTAGGATCCAGTACTATAGGGGGATGGAGCACTCCAATGGGCGACTGCGTTCACCCCGAAATGTAGTGCCGCCAAGTGGCCACTATGTATAAAGCACATTAAGGCCATTGAGCCTTTACATGATACTGTGCGATAACCCCAGATTATTCAACAAACACAATTTAAAATAGTCAGTAGGCTATTGACATTCAACTTAAGAATATCTAGGAATGATTTCTCAAAACACATTTACTATTTTCCAGTAAAAGATAATTATTTTCTCACTTAGGGAATATTTTCCCTTTGGTTCCTAAGTAGGAGCGTTGGTGTTAGATGCAGCTTTAAACCAGTTTTACACCATTGAATATGAATAAAAATATCGCATACAGTTAACCAGTACACCTTATTGTTGTTTTCTTTTTAACAGGCTACTATTTTAGTGCTCATCTAAGAACATCACGGTATTAACAAGTTGGTAACAAAGTAAGATGGACAGGTGAAGAATAGCATCATTAGTGAAGATTCTTACTTCACGAATTCAGGTGGTGAAGAACATAAAAGAGGTGTTGGTTTTCTTGTAAACTAGAGTTTAGGAGTAAAGTAAAGGGATATTGGGCAGTGTCAGAGAATTTTGCTAGTCAAGTTTAATGATTTTTTAATAATAAAGGTTTATGCACCAGCAAATGATAGCGAGTTTGATTTATTAGAACATTTTTGTGAAGATTTAAAGAAAGTAAAAGACACCGTACAGTTAAGCGAGTGACTGATTATAATGGGTGATTTTATCGCAAACGTTGGCAGAGGGAAACTAGCACCAGAAATAGGACCGTGTGTGTGGGGGAAAAAAAAATAATCGGAGAAGAATATTAATTGGCTTTTGTAAGGAAAATAAGATAATAATTGCAAACTTATGGTTTGAATAGCATTCTAGGGATCTCTATGCATAGGTCTCGCTATCAAACATGGAGGTATTAACACCTGGGAAGATATTGGAAGCATAATGTGTTGTCTAATGATAGACCCTGCTGCCATATGGCATCACAAAAATTGTGACCTAGTCCCAGGTTGCTGATCTGACTTTCTGCCTCATTTACACACAATTACGGTCTTAATTGTTTCTCTTAATTTTACAACACTACATTCATATAAAATTTCTCACTCTTGATTTTTGTATGTATTATTATTATTATTATTATTATTATTATTATTATTATTATTATTATTATTATTATTATTATTATATTATATTTTAGCCTCCCAGGCATTAATGCCGGTCATAAAATGGCCTGTGCCCGGGTAGGCTAATGTCCGTAAAAAAGAAGTTAAACATAAATAATATTATCTTTTAACTAAGCTTAACACTAATATTCAAACAAAGAACATCAACTGAGTAGGCTTAGGTCATATTAAGATGCTAGTCCTACGCCTGGTATATTTAATGTACACGAATTTTAAAAGGATTAAATGGTGAAAAAGTTAAAAGCGAGAATAAGAAAGGTCTCGTGTATTGGCGCTCATTAATTATGTGAGTTAGTCTCTCGGACCTGATGCCACTAATAAGAGAGGCATAATGATATCGGTGCACTAGTAAGAGCACTTAGTCAAATAATGAAAAAGAAAGTGGGCCGCATCGGTATGACTGCCCGGTATTGCTCTCGACCGTCTTCACTTCCCCAAGAAGTATTTCTCGGTAACCATTTACAGCTGGGTTAACTAGGGGCGCCTTAGAATTTAACACCAACCCTTGGAACAAGAGGCGAGTATCACTGCTGCCACATTTTCAGGTGGGAATTATCGTACTAGATCTTCAAAATTATCGTTTTTTTCGGTAGAATTATCGTGTTATTATGAAATAATTTTTTTGAACTATTGTACTCCCAAACATCATTATTACGTGTACCTGAGGTTATATCTTTGTAATAACGTATAATCAGGTACTATATATTTACCAATTTTATTTTAGTGTCAAAACTAGAGCATACAATGAAAGTTATATAAGATTACAGAAACATCATATCCTGTTTTAAAAAAATAATTAGAAGGAAAAGAAATATATGCCATTTTAGAAAATCAATATGAATAAGACTAAGCAGTAACTTGCATAAAACTCAAATAATTCTTCAATGTGCTTATTTTTGAAGATTAATAACTCGGTAAGACCATATTAAAAAGAAATATTTTCAGTGATCATCATTAGCCCTCTACTTATAGATCCTCCTCTGTCAAGTTGTGAAACAATTGTGCTAGCCTATCTTCAGAGGGCGAAAATTTGACACATGATCTTGAACTTTTGAGGCACTCGGGTGAGATAAAGCTCCATTTACAGTCTTAGTTTTTAGCTGATTTTTTGTTTGGTTTTGAAGAGATTAATTTTGCTGAATACTCTTTCACATTCAGCATTGGAGTGTGATAAACTAAGAGCAGCCAGTGCAAAGTTTGTCAGATCTAAATTAACACGTTCTTTCTGGGAAACTGCAGCCCAGAACCTATCGGGTGACTCGGTATCATCTATAGGTTGACTCTATCCTGAAACATTGGAAACATTCTCCAATGGTCATCCAACCTCTGAAGTAATGAACTGTCATCTGGTGAAACAATCAATGGAAGCTCAGGTGCAAGGGGAAATAAATAAGGGATTACTTTCCTGAGCTCTGATGACTAAGCATTACTTGGGGAAAGACAGCACAGTTTTGAAGTAACACTATCACTGAAATTATAGCTCTTCACGCTAGCTTTCAAAACAAAAATTATCATACTAGCCGTACGATAATGGAAAATGGTGTCGTACATCTTGTCGAGGATGAATTTATCGTACATGTCCTATAATTATCGTACGTGTGGCAACACTGGCGATTACTGTATTCACTTGACCGCCGCGCACCGTATTCATATCTTAGTGTATACTAAAACCATTAAGACTAAAAAGGTCACTTAGACGAGAGGTCAAGTACACAAAAATGGACTTAGCTGTATTTAGAAGACACGAGACAGAGACGAAACACTGAAACAGTAAAGAGAGGATTCCATAAACAGGCTGTTGAGGGCGAGTCACTGTGGTGGCCTGGAATCGCAATAAAGATAAGAGAACAAAAGGTAGGTTGGTAGTAGAGTTGCTTGGAGAAAGGTAGAAGTAAAGAACAGAGTGAGTTGGAGATGAAGAGTTTTGAGTCTTTCATCTTGAAAATATTGACGTACAGGTAGCATGAAAAGGATAAGTGTATCGTCTTAAAAGTTTTTAGTGAAAGTAGGAGACAGATATTTGAGCTTTTATGTCAAGGTTACGAGTAGGAAATTAAAGGAATGGGAGGTTTGAATCGTTGATTTTAAAATTCATGGTATTCATAGCGTGGAAGTATGAAGATATCTTCGCAATTTATTGTTTTTTTTTAAGAGAAAGTGGGGAATAATTTGGTGTGGAATTGTTATGAGTGGGAGGTGAAGGGGTGTTGAACTTTGCAATTATTATTACTGTTGCTGAGTACGGAAGAGAGGAAGTAAGCTGCCCTCTATAAAATGTCTCCAGCCCGTGTTTTTAGTATATGGAGTTGGATAAAGTGTATTTGGTTTGTCAGTGTACTCTCTTATACATGAAGTGTAGGATAGCCAGAGATTAGGGTTCATCCCTGCTCTAAGGCTTGGAAGTTTTTGATGAGTAAGAAAGAGAGGATGTAGGATTCCCTCGGTAATCGCTCGTTGGAGGGATTGTGGTTGTGCAGGACAATAAAACCCTCTACGTTGACGCGAAGAATATAATTAGGTCAAAACCTGTTGAGTACATCTCACAGTAACAACTGCTGGTACATCAGGACACACAGTTTGAACAATGTGATCGATGTACAGTATATAAGTACAATTATTAAAGTCGTTTAGTGTTCTCAGAGGATTCAACAGTTCAAAGTCACACTCATGTTTTACTGGTCTAGGGGTAGACCAACGAGAACAAATACGATGTCCTGCAGGAGAACTGTTGGCTGGCGAGAATCAAGATGTTGCCTCTACAGAAGGAGATAGTATGCCCTCAGGCTGTCTCATGAGCAGCTGCGGGATTTCAGCCGGCTTAGTCAGCTATCTTAGTGGAAAACAGTCTCTTCACTTCTTCCTCTCTCTCTCTCTCTCTCTTATTCTTTCTCTTCTGCCTGTATCTTCACTTACCCATGTTATTGGCGTGTACAATTGAGCGTGGCGGTAACACTCCCCCTGTCGTGCTTAGCTCAAAATCACGCCCTACTATTAGATTTACTCTCCGACCACTTCCAACAGGCAGAGTCACGTCACTGGGCGTATTAACACCGAGTCCTTTCTCTTCACTTTGACACTTCGCACCAGGCCATCTTCGCTCGGTAGTGCCTCAAGGACTCTCCCTAGCATCCACTGACTCCTGGGATGGGGGTGTCCAGAGATGATTACGATATCCCCAGCGCGGAGTTTGCGGCAAGTTGTGAAGAATTTTTGTCGCTGACCTAAGTCGGGATACATTCCTTTACCCACCTCTTCCAAAACTGGACCTCGATGAATTGGGCATGCTTCCATCTTCGTCGGTACGCTTCTGCCATGGACCGATCGCCTTCGGTGGGCAGTGTCTCCGGGTTCACCCATAGTATCTGAAGCGGCGTTAGTGATTTCGGTGAGAAAGCTTGATGTTCGGAAGTACTTTCGCGCTCCCTCTGGTGAGATGTTCCCAGCTCCGAGATTAAGGCGAGTGCTGGGAGTCCTCCTATTGAGTATATAGCGTTTCTTCCTTATTTTCAGTTTCAGAGGAAGGTCTGTCTCTGGTAGCGATAACACCTTTCCGTGATCTTCTGTGCTGCCCTTACTTCGTCGTTGATTCATACCTTCGGTGACGTTCTGCATCATCATTGTCATGTGAGAGAGCAACTGTTGCATCTGTTGGTATTGCTCACATAATTGCCCTTCAATCCCTTCGTCTGTGTACATGTTCTGGGTACCAAGTTCTATCTACAGGAGCGAACACAAACACCTGTAGAGTTTTCGTAGGTTCTATTTGCTGGACAAACAGAGGTACACAAGCGAGCCGGCTCTCCCTACTCTGACTGAGGGTCAACTGAGTTCTCAGGCGACATGTGGCAAGTGATACATGTAGCAGCTTCCATACGTCGCCAGGCACATTATCTAAGCGTGTGGCGACATGGTAAATACATTGCCACGCGCTGCTAGCTAGGCTGAATAAGCAAAGTATATTAATGGAGCACATACATAATATACCGTACATACAACATACATAATATACATACAGTCTGGTGGTTCCTTTCTCTTCTCGGGAGACAGATTTATCTCACCCTGCCTTGGCGGCGTGGGTGAGACGTTGGTTTCTACGTCAACTGTGTCTCCTTGTTCCACGCCGGACACGCTCCTCACGTCTGACTAATTCCTTTCCATGTCCATGACTGCCAGAGCAGCAAGCGCGATATGTCTTGCTCGATGAATGTATGCCGTAACGCTTAGTACCAACTACTACTTATGGTAACGCCCCACGATCACTGAACTCACACGAGTGGAGGTGATGTGACACTGATGCGTGCCATAAGCACGAGTGATGTCACACAAACGCGTGCCATGCAAACGAATGATGTCACTCAAATGCGTGCCATACGCACGAGTGATGTCACACAAAAGTGTGCCATACGTATGAGTGATGTCATTTAAACACGACAACAGAGATCACACAGGTGGAGGTGATGTCACACTGATGCATGCCATATGCAAGAGTGATGTCATTCAAACGCGTGCCATACGCACGAGTGATGTCAAACAAGCACGTGCCATATGCACGAGTGATGTTCCTCAAACGCGTGCCTTGTGCACGAGTGATGTCACAAATGTGTGCCATACGCACGAGTGATGTCACTCAAACGCGTGCCGTACGCACGAGTGATGTTACACTAACACGAGAACAGAGATCCTACAATCAATGTAGGTATTCATTACACAATTGATGTCACAAACACTACTGCGCCCTTACTTACACAACGTTACTTTGCTTTCACAACTTCTATTTTCTAACAAAAAGGGCACGTCACTCGTTCTTATTTCTTATTTACACATACACACCAGTCTTCTTAAACTCGGCGAGCCAGCTTGGCTGTTCGCTTTGTTCACTATCTCTCCCGCGTGCTCGCTTGAATGTTATTGACACTGAGGCCACTCCTTTCTGATACGGGTCCTCGTGGTAGGGTGCAGCTGTCCACAATGAACACTAACGCTCTCGCACGCGCGTCCGAACAATATTGACACAAAGTCCAGTCTTTTCTGTCATAGGTAATCTTCTTGGCAGCTCCCACGATGATCCTATCCCAGCGTTTGACTGTAATCGCTCGTTGGAGCGATTGTGGTTGTGCAGGACAATAAGACACTCTACGTTCACGCGAAGAATATAATTCGGTCAAAACCTGTTGAGTACATCTCACAGTAACAACTGCTGGTACACCAGGACACACAGTTTGAACAATATGATCAAAGTACAGTACATAAATATAATTATTAAAGTCGTTTAGTGTTCTCAGACGATTCAACAGTTCACAGTCACACTCATGTTTTACTGGTCTAGGGGTAGACCAACGAGAACAAATACAATGTCCTGCAGGAGAACTGTTGGCTGGCGAGAATCAAGTTGTTGCCTCTACAGAAGGCGATAGTATGCCCTCAGGCTGTCTCAAGGGCAGCTGCTGGCCTTCAGCCCGCTTTGTCAGCTATCTTAGTTGTAAACAGTCTTTTCACATCGTCTCTCCCTCTTATTCTTTCTCTTCTGCCTCTATCTTCACTTACACATGTTGTTGGCGTGCACAATTGTGCGTGGCGGTAACACCCTCTATAAAAATAATGTGGCCTCAGCTTGGTTCATACCTACAATAGAGGGAGCTTGCTTGTTAGAGCCACCACACCATGTGTTTGGGTAGGGAATTGTAGGTCTAGGTCGCTAGCCAGCACTGCACATAAGAACATAGGAATAGAAGAAATTGCAGTGGGCCTATTGGCCCATACTAGGCAGCCCCTTTTACACCCAACCCCTATCGCTCATATTTCCATCCAACTTATATTTGAAGATATCCAGTGTGTTCAAGTTAATGATGCAGTTCTGTAACTTGTCCCACTCATCCACTACTCTATTTCCAAATCAGTGTTTACGTATTTCGTAATTAAATCTAAATTTGTCGACTTTAAAACAACTGCTACGAGTTCGCTCCTGCTTGGATTGTTTGAGTACCTTTGTTATATCACCTTTGCTGAACCCATTTATACACCTCGATCACATCGCCACTCACTCTACGTCTCAAACGAGTACAAAATTAAGATCCTGTAACCTATTTCTGTACTCAAGGTTCCTAATGCCCGGGATTAGTCTTGTCATTCTGCTTTGAATGCTTTCTATGGATTCTATATCCATTCTTACGTTCAGTGACCAGAACTCAACCGTGTAAGCCATCTGGTATCTGGTTTCTCCTAGACAAAGTACTTTGCATTTTCCACATTAAATGTCATCTGCCATTTTCAGACCATGCATTTTTTTTTTAGATCTCCCTGTAGTTTTGTGGTGTCCTCGTCAGATTTCATTACACGACCTATTTTAGTTTCCTCAGCAAATTTACTTTTGATGTCTATGCCTATATCTATGTCGTTTATGTATATAATAAATAGTGTTTACGTCAACCCTGCCAAAACAAGCGATTCCAGTGACTTACAAGAAAAATAAGTGGACAGTGGCTAGAAACACTTGCAAAACGTAAACACAGAAACACATTGGTAGAACAGACATTATAAAAAAAACTCGCGAGCTCAGCAGTCAAGTTCTCAACGCCACGCAGTTGAAGGTCAACCGACTGAACCCAAGAGCAGCAGAGCCGACTACAGTGTTAGACGGAAATTTCAAGCCAGCTAACTGGCCACCTAAGCCATACATCTAGCCAGTTAACCAGCCAACTATACAACACCGGAGTTTAAGAAGGTTGTCAAAGTGGTTCCAGATGATGATGATAATAAAGAAGTAAAGTGGCAAATGACTTTGCACTGGGAAGGAGAGGAGAGAGAGAAGGAAAGCATAGAAACTGGAAGTAAAGTAGGAGGGGGTGATAGCAGGTGGGCTGTCCACCTAGCTGAGACGAGTTGATATGTTGTGGTGGTGACCGCACGCGGCACACGCCCGCCCGCTCAAGGGAGGCAGGTGGAGGGGGGGGGGGAGCTAAGCTAGCTAGTCATTCATTAGTGTAATGGGTGTTAATTTATGTTTGTTAGATGGTGGTGTTATCTGTTCACATATATGTGTAAATCTTGATAAAATCACACGGGAAAATGGAAACAACGGAGCACCTTAGCTTTCGTCTTTATTCAAGACATCTTCAGAGGCAACTGGATTACATGGACAGAGAGAGGCTTAAATATACAGGGTGACCTTAAAAACATGAGGTCAGGTCATAATGATGTCATCCACTAATCCTCACACCAACACACACGTAGAGGAGCTTAAGAGAAGGGTGGTGACGTGACTAGTCAGGTCACCCCACTTCGGAATGGGCTGTATACCTGCCTTCTTCCATTCCGGTGGAAGTCTTTGTGCTGTCCACGAAGCATTGATGACTTGTAACAAAGCCTCTTTTCCGGCATGGGAAAGCATGGAGTAGGTTATCCTGTCGGCCCCTGGTGCTGTGTCCTTGCTTCGTTTTAGCGACTTCTGGAGTTCTTGCTGGTTGAAGGGTCTGTCGGTGTCATCTTCACTGTTGTAGGCCTCTTCGATCATCTGGGGTCTGACCTGTCGCAGACGCCTGTCTCGGGAGGTTTTTCGTTGCTGCTCGGTCAGAGAACAGTTTTGCAAGTCTCTCGGCTTCCTCTTCTGGGTTGGGATGGGTTGGTGGTGGTGGTGTTGCCTTCCCAGATGCCCTTCGGATCTGGGCCCACATCTTGCCAAGGGAGGTGTGCTCGTTCAGTTCGGAGCACCACTTGAGCCAGCTTACGTTTTTTATTTCTTCCTTCTCTTCCCTGGTATCCTTAACTATGACTTGCAGGAGATGTCTGTTTGTTTCCGTGGGATGTCTCCTGTAGTTTCTTCGGGCCATGTTCACTCTGTGGTTGAGTTCTTTCACCCTGGGACAGTAGTACCAGTAATCATTGTACTGTCTTGATGTGGGTTTTGTTTTTGGGATAGCCTCTTCTGCCGCTTGGTGAAACGCCTCGACCAATTGTTGGTGGAGGGTTGTCTCGTCCACGGGTGCTGCGCCGGCCGGCTGTGATTTTTCGCGCCACTTAGCCAGGTGTTTCTTAAAGAGTCCCCAGTCTGCCTTTTGGGTATTGTATCTCCATCTCGGAGGGGGTGGAGTGGGGAGTTTGTTCACCTTCAGCGTTGTTAGGGTGGCGAAGTGGTCGCTGGTCAGCGTGGGGTGTAGCTGCCAGGAGGCCGAAGGCTGTAGTGCACTGGAGACGAAGGTTAGATCTAGCCTTCCTCCCCTAGTGTGGGTGGGCTCTCCGGTGTTCAGGAGGCAGATCTCGGGTGTATCTTGAAAGGTGGTGTATAGGTGTAGGCCGTCTTCATTTGTGGGGCTTACCGAGCTTAGGAAGGGATGATGTGCGTTGAAATCCCCTCCTGTGAGTGTGGCGTGGTCAGCGGCTGAAGCGAATAATTGAGTAACCTCCAGTGAGCCCCTTGGGTTCTTGTAGATGTTGTGAACAGTTAATTCCCGTTCTTGGAGGGTTACTTTGACGGCCTGTGTCTCGATGTTTTCCCCACATGGAAATTGCTGCATGACCTCGGAGGAGGGTATGCTTGACTTGACCAAGATCATACATCCTCTTGTTGACGCCTGCGTGAAATGCCTCCTGTATGTCTTGTAACCACTGAATTTGAAACCGTGGTGTTCTTGTAGAAGTGTTTCTTGTAGCAGTATAATGTCAAGCTTGTCCTTGGCTGCTGCTTATTGCAGGAGGTGTTTCTTGATTTTGATGCCCTGAGCATTCCATGTAAGGATGTTCAGGGTGTTGATGTTTTCCACCACTGTTTCATCGGGGACTTCTGGTGGTCCTCGATGGAAATGTTCAGGTCCGATTCCGACTGGATCAGGTTCACATCTTCTTGTTTTGTGGTTTTTGCCTTCTGGGCCGTGGTTCGGTTCAGGGGAGTTGAAAAGTCCAATTTCTTTCTGGGAGCTGTCGGTATCTTTGGTTCTCGGTGGCCTTTTTCGGTGTAGAGTGTACCTCGGCTGTCACTCGTGTGGGGACCGGCGTGGCGTCCTCCACTGAGGTGGCTGGAGCTGTGGCGATTTGCCCGAGGACGCTCCTCATGAATGTTTGGAGCTGTGTGGGTTGGATCTTGTGGCCCAGTAGTCCGGCTAGGCCCTCCGCGAAGGTTGTCAGTACCTTGGCTAAGTATGATACGTGTATCATTCCTTCTGGTGCCTTGGTGTGAGCTTCTTTTGTCTTTCTCGTGGTTGTCGTTGTCTGCTGCTTGGGTGGCTGAGGTGTGGCTGTAGTGAGGCCAGGAAACTGGGCTGCACTTTGGGTGTTGACTGGCTGAGGAGGTTGTCATTGTTGTTTGGGCCTTTGGGTTCCCCACACGAAGGTACTTGGTGGGGCTGGTGTGTAGGCGGTGGGGGCCGGTCTTGCTGCTGGTCGGTTTGCCTGGACCCTCTTTGTCCTCTCGGAGAATCCAGGGTTCCAGACGTGGTGTTTGCCCCCGCAGTTGGCACACTTGGGGGCAATTTTTCTCCATTTTTCAACATGGTGAGGCAAGACTGTGTGTCGTGCTTCTGCACGCAGACTGCGCAGATTTCTTTGTACGTGCACCTTGTCTGATGGTGCCCGTATTTCTGGCATCTGAAGCACCGCAGGGGCTCCGGGACGAAAGGCCTCACTGCGTAGATTCCCCAGGTTTTGAGGTCTATGGTGCTGGGGGGTGGACCTTAGTGCGTTATGAGCACTTGTTTTGTGGTGGCCGTCTTGTCGGACGGGGGAGAGCATCTCTCGGCCTTTAGGATCTTCGGGTGGTTCTCCAGGGGTTGGAGGGGTAGTTCCTTTGGGTACCGGAGGACTACCGACTTCGTCAGTTTTTTGGCGGGGTCCAGCTTGCTTGATGCAACAGTGGTGGTGTTTTGCAGGTAGTGCCGAGGGTGGTGGCGGAGTCCTTGTCTCTGGGGTGAATAATCATCTCCCCCTTTAGGTTGGGCCGCACTGAGAACTTGGCCAGTGGATTTAGTTTTTCGATCTCTGTGATGGCGGCATATGTCGTTTTCGTGTCCGTTTTCGAGATCCGAAATTTTGGCAGTGTCGTTGGGGGTGAGCTGGTGGTGGTGATGGGTGCCTTTTGGGCTGCTTGACGGCATTCGTTTTCCGAAAAAGCACGTCGGCGTTTTTTGTTTTCAACCTTCGTCCAGTTGTCGTCCTCAGTGGCGGTAACATTGGTGGTGGAGTTGTTGGAGGCTGTGGCAGTGTTCTTGCTTTTCAGGGCTTCGTGGAAGGCCCGTAGCTGGTCCACTTTCTCTGTGCGGAGCCTGCCGTGGTTCGGGGTGTCAGGTTGGTAGTTCAGGCGGGGGTCGCGGTTAGGAGGGCGTACCCACTCCATAACCGGTGGTTGTGGGGTTTTTTTTTATTTTATTTTTTTTTATTTTATTTTTTTTTTGAGCCTACCTATTCCGGTTGAGTAAGTAGCCGAGGAATTTCAGCACTCCCCACTGGCAATGATGGCCGGGTGGTCGTAGAGTGGTTCCTGAGCTTCTTTCCCGGAGCCCCGTTGGGGAAGCCTACTTCCTAGTGTATGTGATTGCTCACTTATAGACGTGAGCTAAGTGTGCCTATTGGGGAAGGATAAGGATTGCTACCCTCTTTCCAGGTGGACCTGCACGATCACGGTTTTCCTGGAAAGACTCGGCTGGGATGGGTTCTTGCTCCAACCCCCTTTCGTGTTCACAATCTCCTGGGAGGGAGGTAAACAGTTACAGGGGGACAGCAGGACGAATACACTTTTGAGGGTGCAGGTCCCTAGGCCAGAGCGAAAAAAGGAAAAATAGCAGTAAGAGAAAAAGAGCTCAAACCACGTAGGGAATATCGCGCTATAGCTTCTCTCCAGCTGGAGTGTGGGTCACTCACACCACCAGTGGGGAGGGCAAACTAATGCTCGATAAACCGAAAACGCTCGTGAGATGTTGTCGACGATGTCAGTGGTGGATGGTCTGGTCCGGGAAGACGGCCAACAATGGCAGCAGAGAGAGGCCGGTCTTTGCAGTTCCGGGTCCAGCAGGAGGTCTTGTTGAGAGGTCTTCTAGGTTCAGGAGCGATGATCAGGAGCCATCTCATGACTCGTGGTCTTACTAGTTGCCTGCTGGTTAACTAGCGGGTTGGGTCATGTGGAGATAAAGGTGAAAATGCAGTGTATTTACATGGGAATGTAACCCTTCTATGTTACAAGAGAAATTAAGTTTAATTTGAGGAAAAAGGCTGCTGAAAGGTTAATATGTTAAGGACTATTGTAGGGGTCAGATGTATGGATAGTTTCAAAAGACATCAGAAAGAGGTCGGAAGCCTTTGGAATGTGTTGTTATAGGTGAATCTTAAGAATAAGTTATACTGACAGGAAAACAAAAATGTCGAAGTACTAAGATAAGTAAAAAATTCAAGAAATTCTTGAAATGCATACAAAAGAAAATTAGATAATTTGGTCATATAATTATAGATGAGGGAAGATTAATAGCAGAAATATTAGTAGGCAAAGTTAAGGGTAGGGGGGCTACTGGAAGGAAGAGACTGGTATGTATGAAATAAATTAAAACTGAGTCTCCAGTCCCCAGAGTACCACAAATCCTTGGGAATTTGGTAAAAACAGCCCGATAACGCCTAGAGTGGAGGCCAACCTTCAGATATGAGGATGGTACTCTGATTGATTGATTGATAATTTAATGATACTCCATGTATTTGTACACCAACTGTTGTTGTTCTTGCTGCTGCTTCTGTTGTTGTTGTTGTTGTCGTTATTATCATCGTAGCTGTTTTCGTAGTCGTCTTCGTCATCGTAGTTGTTATCTTCGCAGTCGTCGCAGTAGTCATCTTCGCCGTAGTCGTCGTTGTTACTGTTGCTGGTAATATTTTACACATTTGCTGCTGCAAGAGGTTTTACTGATGGGAGAACAGAAGGTTCAGAAATCGATCAAAGCTGACAGAAAACTACTGCAGCGGTTGTTCTGTGCTGTCTCCACAGGTAGAACAGTGTTTATGGTGAACATCCTGGAGCATTATCACAACAAAGTAGCCTGGAGAAGCTTCTGTCATGACCATATCCCTATAGGTGAGGAGTTTCACAGGAGGGGACAAGGCATCGGAGATGATGATGATGATGGTGGTGTAACACACACCACAAATGTGTAAAGCTGTGATTGAAATACATAATTGTATTAATGCAAACTTTCGTTATGAGACATAGTTTTGAATATTTATCGTGAAAAAAATGTGTTAACGTATATTACGTCATATATTTATATATATTTATATATTTACAATCACAATTTTGCTTATTGCTTATTGTGTACAGGAAAGCTATCAAACAGAAGTAGTTTGAGAGTTTGCCTCAAATATCCAGCAAAGAGTTTTGATCTATGTGAAAATATAAATATTAATATTGACCTATTTTTTCCGTTATTAAAGTGTAAGACACCTTTAAAATAAAAAAAATGTGCGTGGTATCCACCCTCAACTGCTTTTTTATCTTATGTAGAATTGATATAATACGGGTGCCTGTTATTAACACGTAAGCGCAGTCGAAGTTAGAAAATCCCATGAGATGTAAGGTAATATTCGGATGACTGAGCAGATTCCGAATTCTACAAGAGTAACTTAGTACTATATAAATGTAATAATGAAGAAAGGCTGTTAATAATAAGGCTACTAATAAAACAGTATTACTACTGTATCATTATATATGTGCCTGTTAATCTACAGACATCTGACGTGCAAATTACGTGAAGGACACCTACCCAATTATCTCATCAACAGGGTCGAGCGGTCCGCGTCAACAGTACTTCAGGAGGGCGTGGGAGGCGCAGGCGGAGGCGCTGCTGGATGAAGTACCACTTCAGGACCCCCAGTTTTACACTACCACCACCAAGGACACTTTCACCCACCCTAATGGAGCTATCCCAGACCAGACACACCTGGTACCACAAACTGTTGTTTTATTTCATCTGAGAACTGAGAGTCTGTGTTGTGGATCAGTCACTCCTCATTTGACATGATAATGATAGTGAAGCCTGGAAGGGTTCATATCATAACTTGTGTGTTCGTGCGTGTGTTGCCCCGTGAGAGTTACCGTGGGCCTCCATGTGCCCAGGTGGGATGGTCAAAGTATTACACTATAAGTGTGTCAAATGAGGAGTGACTGATCCACATGTAATTTAAGGTTTTTGAAATAAGTAGTTAAATTAAACACGATTTTTCATATAGTTACGCGAATGATGCTAAAATAAAAGATATAGATGGGGTGTGGTGGAAGCATCGTGGTCTGGCACAGACACACACTAACAAGCGCTGTAAACGTTGTGTGGATTCACTGGGTGGTTTGGAGGTGTTTATTTCCATTCATACTTTCGTAACTACAACCTATGGTAATTTTTCTTCGTTTTCATATATAATGAAGATAATGCAGAGTATAAAATGCCATATACAATACTTATACATAATGTCATCTATACAGCCGTACTATGACTGTGTGTGTTCGTGCGTGTGTTGCCTCGTGATAGTTAGAGTGGGCCCCGTCCAGAAAGGACACTGTACTAACCTCCAGCACCGACCCAGGTGGGCTAGAGAATATGGTTTCCGACTGTACATACATGAGGGATTTACCACCTCAACAAGTCCCAACGATCAAGTACATTATACTGTAGGTCTGCAGAATCTGATGTATGCCAAGCGCAGTATTAGCTTTAACAAGCATCTTGATGTTTTTTTTAATTTCCATTAAATATCTAATATGCAGATTTGATTTTCTTGATGGTAAAGGTGAATCATAAGATTTATCAGAAAATGTCGTTATTTTGATTCTCATTTCATAACGATATGGCGTCTTCAACTTGTAAACACTTTAGGTAGAGATAGACTCCCTGTTCTCTCTCTCTCTCTCTCTGTCTGTCGTAATATCTGTGTGTTACGCTTCCCCTGCAGACAACTCCACCCTCTGGATCATCCTCGCTGCTAGGGTCGACAGTTATCACCTTCTGGACGGCTCACCGAAGAAGGATCCATGGAGCCACGGCACCTGGGGCTGCCACACATACCTTCTGTCGCCACGCCTCATTCACCACGCCCATACATTTGGCCCTGGACCCACCCGCCTGGCCTGGCTGGGGTACCTGATCTCAACATTAACCTCTGAAAGAGTTTAGTTCACCCCTGTATTCTTTCTCTTCAGGAAACTTTCTTATAACTTAATGACATTTAAACCGCAACTCATGTGTTTATGGTGAAGCCTATTTTATTTTTGCATTTAATATCATTACTACTGTAAGAACATTATAAATATACTTACCAAAAGAGATATGGTTTCTTTCTATAATAAACATAGTATAAACTTGGCAGTGAGAAACTCGTTATTCAGTAACAGTTGATGAGACAACTGAGTTACTCAACTACTGTACAGTACACTGTGGTGTTTATACGTCAAAGGTCGGTTGACTTTTAATCTACCCTCACTATAACCAGGTGAGAAACTAATACAAAATAATTTCAGATTTTCAAATCGTCTCCAAACCAAACTTAAAACTTTCAAGACAACGTCCGTCAAAATATTTTCATAAGAAAATAACTCAAATTGGTGTGTTGGTGGTACAGTACCAAGTGTTTCTGTCTCGGCCCGGATGCATATTTCCTAAATCTATCGCTATACGGCACCAATAAAAATTTCAGTCAATCAGCTGCCTCGGAGCGAGCCAAGAAAAAACAAACTCAGTTTTGTCGTGGACAACTTTAACAAAGCAATCTTGATTCATACACATCTTACAGACAAACTCTAAAGCCTTACATTTTCACACAATATATTTGTCAGGATTTTGGATTAATGATTTACACATACACATTGGTGGTAGAAATGCAGATCCCGTGGTAATACACCAAGTAGGTAGTAGGCAGCTACCAAACAGGGAGGTACTACCTCCTGGGAAGATATTGAAAGCAAAATGTATTGTCTAATGGTAGACCCTGCTGCCATAAGGCATCACGAAAATTGTGACCAAGTCCCAGGTTGCTGATCTGACTTTCTGCCTCATTTACACACAATTGCAGGGTCTCGATTGTTTCTCTTACATGACAACACAACAATGAGGTGACCATAGAAAACGGGAGTCAACACAGCGGAATTCGTGAAGCTCTTTGTTTTTCGTGGAACTACAGCTGTTGCAGCTGCCTTTGACGGCCCAAAGTTTATTTCAAAGCCCATGAAATCATAGTGCACTAGTAGGTGTAAAGGAATTTTCTGGAGGTGGTGGACGTTGCCAGTTTTTTTTGGAAAACTGGTGGCATTGGCTGGCCACCTCACCAAGCCGAGAACACCATTTGTGAGGTAAAAAACAGCCAAAATGCAGACGTACACCCCCCCTTTTAAGAAGAAAAGACTGTATCGGACTGTTGTTTTCAGGTAAGCCTGAATATGCAAATGTATGTGAGGTATTTTTTGACATACTGAAAATAAAACAGGAACAAATAGTTGGTTTTCAACTCTTAAGAAACAATTAGGTGGTGGTGAAATTTGGGGAAAACACTGTTTTTGAAAATTTTTGTGAAGAATATGAAGACAAAACTTTAAGAAATCCTAACAGTGATGAGACTGTTAAAGTGATGAATTTCAGTAAACTTTAACTTACGTATCAGTTAAGGATGCTCCATTTGAAATGGGAAATGAAATTATATTGAACATCATAAGTAAATATGGTAAAGTGGAAGGGTCCGACTAATTACCTAAATGTACCCAAATATAGCCGGAATGAAGTCAAATAATGGTCCTAGATGAATAAATCGGACTGCTAATCACTTCTCGACTAGTATTTGGTGTCAGAAAGTCACAAAAAAGTGGAAAACTTACTTTAATCTGAGTTAATAGATCGCGTGCATGTACCGACGGAGCGAGGAATTGCCCAAATGTAGCCGCAATGAAGTTAAATGATGGTCGTACAAGCGTAATTCGGGCTGTGAATCACTTCTCGATTATTATTTGGTGTCATAAAGTCAAAAAATAATTGGTAAACTTAATTTAATCTGATTTGTGTTGTGTTAGGTTAGGTTAGATTAGATTAGATTAGACTAGACTAGACTAGACTAGGTTAGGTTAGGTTAGGTACATGCACTTGCAGGTTATGCAGTTGGTTGTCAAAGAAAGTAAACAGCTGGTTGTCACAGACAAGAAACAGGTACTCACTGTTCCACCCCAGAAGGACACTGCCAACTTGGCACCATGCAACCACGAAGAGGCCGAAACTAGCATGATGGCTCATGCAGCTGATGCCTTGGAATGTGGTCATCGGTGAATACTCATTCGTACCGTCGATACAGATGTTGTCATCCTTGCAGTTGCTCTAGCGAATGAATGGAGTAAGGTACTAGATGAAATATTGCTTACTTTTGGCACAGGAAAGAATCGACGTTACATAGCAGCACATCAGATTGCAAAGGCCCTGGGACCTGAGAAGTCGAGAGCTCTTCCAGTGTTTCACGCAATAATGGGCTGCGACACGGTATCTGCCTTTGCAGGTCATAGTAAGAAGGCAGCCTGGGCCACATGGAATGCATTTCCGGAAGTGACACCGGCCTTCTTCAGTCTGGCTTCCACCCCAAGTGAGCAGCCTGTTGGTGTCCTGTCGACACTGAAAAGATTCATCGTACTGCTCTATGACCGTAAGAGCACATGCTGTGACATACTACATCAGTCCCTGTGTACACGTCAGGTACACGGTGATTTCCTCATTCTGATAGTGGAGAGTACCCGTTAATACTGCAGGTACAATCTTCCAACTATAATCACGTTGGGAAAGTGAGTCTGTGAGGTCTTGAGCTCGCTTTGACTCGTTATCCGCCTTCCTCCTAATGGGAATGGTGGATAACACTGTCAACCTTGCGGAGAGCAACGGTGCAGAATTACGCATAGCACTGTAGGAAACACCCTTAAATGTAATGGTATTATTACGTGGACGAACATCTATACAATTCGTTCTTAGTGTCGGTAGACCTATCAACCCTTCAGCTGGTAAATTAGATTGCTGGACTACATAAAAATCTGTATAAATGGGAATTCCACGTCTAGAGAATCATAGTGGTAAAGTCACTTTCCCTGCAATGTTCAGCTGCGTCCCGGAAACTCCTTTGAGATCGGCGTCAGTAGGTCGAAATGAAAAATCTCGGTGAGGGAATCTACGTTGTAACTCTTGATAGGATGCCAAAGCTAATACATTTGTGCACGCACCCGTATCAATATCCAGAGCCAATCTGATAGACCCAACTCTCGCCGGAATGGACAACACTTCCGCTTTGTTGAGCGCCGCTATTAAAGAGGCTGTCACAGAAGTGCTGTTGGGCGTTGGTACTGATGTACCTATCCTTCTTCGTCCTTGAACTGGTGCTTGTCTTCCCCCGACTTCCTATGAAGATAGCGACACGCTTTAATAATAATAATAATAATAATAATTAACGGTTTATTGAAAGAGCTTGGCAGCCAGAAGGCTGAAAATATACAGTTACATATTTGGGGACTGGGTTTCGAATTACAAATAATATACAAGTAACATAAGTGATACAAATAAGATATATAATAACTAGATGGGGAAAAGCTCAAACTACAGTGCATTTCAACATAGTGACAGTGCAAGGAGTAGTGTTTACTGGGAGTGAATACACTGGTTTATTACAAGTTATTGATAATTTTTACAATGGTTGGGACTGGGCTGTTCTTATAGCGATCAGTTCGTGCACGTATGGGCTGGATGCGGTTGTGGTGTCGAACAGCAATTCTCGGGCTAGGGATCTCAGGTGGTAGTAGGAGCCGGTGTCGAGGATGGTGTAGAAGCTTCTTACCAAATTTGCAGATGAGGTCGTGGTGATGGTCAGTGAGAGTCGAAAGGGTCAGTGTGTTGAGCGCTTCTTGATATGTGGAGTAGGAAGGGGAGAGAATAATCTTGCATGCCCTCTTTTGCACTTTTTCTAGGTGTTTACGTTGTGTGGCATTTAGGGAGGAAGACCAGGTGGGGGAGGCATAGGTGAGCTTGGGAAGTATGAATGTTGTGTAAACACTGAGGAGCTCGTGTGCAGGAACTCCGAGGGACTTGAGTCGGCGGAGGAGGTGGAGACGGAAACTGGAGGATTTGACAACTTCACTGACGTGTGGTTTCCAATTTAGTTTGTTGTCTCTGGTGACGCCGAGGAGCTTCGTGGAATCTACAACCTGGAGTGTGTTCGGACCTAGAGTAATGGAAGGAGGTGGGACAATGTCGGAGGAGAGGTTGATGTGCATAACCATGGTCTTGGTATGGTTGATGGTGACATGGTTGTTGGTGGCCCAGTTTTGGAGACTGTTCAATAAATCCTGAAGGGCGGTATAGTTGGGAGTAGAATTGTTGACGCTGATCCCAATGGTGGAGTCGTCGACATATTTCCAACGAGCAGGGGTTTCTCTTAGGGCATCATTGATGAGCATAAGGAAGCAGAGTGGTCCCATCTTGGTGCCTTGGGGGACGCCACAGGTGAGTGACTGAAAGGTGGAGACAGCCCCTCGTAAGCGTACAGCTTGGCGTCGGTCATTGAGGAAGTCTGTAAGCCATGGTATAAGACTTCTCCGAAGCTCGAGGTCAATAGCTTTGTTGATGATTATATTGTGGTCGACTAGGTCGAATGCTTTAGTGAAATCTGTGTTACCTGGGGTGTTCCTGCGTCTACGCTCCTAGCTCTTTGCATCATGGCACATTTATCCGTGTGAGAGGCAGAATGATGGAACTCACACCACATATCAGCTTTATGGCCTGTCATAGACGTAGTCTTTGCCGCCGCTGAATACGTTTTGGGTGATCCATGTCTTTGCCGTGGGCTGGTGGGGGGGGGGGGATGTCTCCTTTCCTTATTCTTGACACCACCACTCTGGAGCTTGTAACAATCATCCACTGTATGACCTTTCTTCTTACAATGGGTACATACTAAAGCTTGTCGAAGTTTGTTACCTGGGTTGTTAGAAACTCGTTGTTGCATTGGTGCTACAGGTGTAGGTGTCCTAGCTAGTGGAGTACGAGCTGACTTGGGAGCAAGTTTATTTGCGTAATCTATAATCAACTCAGTCGGTACGTACTCAATTTCCTGTGCACGACAATATATAGGGTCGCGAACAGCTACCAAAAAACTAATCAGCTCAACTAAGTTCTCAACATTCTCCTGCCATCATCATCATACCATGGCGATCCACCAAAATTAGCATGCATGTCCTGCTTGACATCACCAGGAATAACGACACCCTTCATCTGAGTTTCTGCGCGAACCACAGGTGTCAAACGATCAAGCCACCTAAACAATCAATGTAAATGTCTTAGCTGGGAACCAGACTCAAAAATACCAATTAGATCCCTTCTGAAATATTGATACCTCGGGTCAGCCAAGCCGCTGGCGTCCAGATGCTCACTCTCAAAACTATCTTGCGGGATATGAGAGCAAACAAACGACTTCTTCACCTGATCTGTAGTAATCTGAACATTTCCCATGGTATCCTCACATGCTCTTAGAAATGTAGTTACCCTGTACCAATCTTCCCCAGTAAAATCACGGATCCGGTCACCACGCGGTAACACCTGAATAATGATAGAGGGGTTAGTAGACATGTCAGTGTTAGAAGCAACCATGCTATTTAACTTACTCCTAACTGAGGGATCTTTTAATGGGGCAGGTAATAAAAAGTTTTCTGATATACTGTCTTTCTGTGGAGGAGAAAGGAGAACCTGCCAGTAATCAGGTGGCGTATTATACTTCTTACTTGACCTTAGGGTTCGATGGTTTAAATCGTTAAATGATTGGTCTATAATATTCTCACTACTCCTGACAGAAGTGTCTAGCTTTGATTGTGCCTGTGTTTCGTGCTCATCTAACCTCATCTGCAATATCTGAATCGCTAATATAATGCTCCGCCAAATCAGCAATGGTCCCATACGTAGACTTAAAAAAAGGGTCCATTAATAAGGAAATGGATCACATCAAAAGTTATATCATGAAAATAAAATTACTCTTGCCTCTCATTTACAGTAAATATGTTACCTGTAAAATGAATAAATTATCACTAAAGAACGAGAGAAACTTAATACTGGACTTTAATTACGTGAGTATCTCTTGTATATATATTCATATCAATAGTAAGTAAGACACTTAGTATAATTGATATAAACTACTCGATGTCTATCTGTGTGAAGTTATGTCATTGAATATGTTAATGTGGGTATATATTTATAATGTATACCTATAAACGGAGGTCTCAGTCATTGCAGAAAACGGAAGCCGTGAGACTCAGCCGTCCCCCCCACTGGCACAGCTGATTCAAGGTCGGAGTGAGTGGGTCAATGGCCGCCGCACTGTCAGGTGCTTATCTTCGTTATATCGCAACTGAATGATGCTTCAAGATGGCGACGGGCGAGTCCACTTCAATGCCGGGGAGTCCACTATCCACCAAAATTGCTGACTACTGGTCGTGAGGTCACTGGATACTTCCACCACTGATGAGATGCCGGTCCTTCTGTGTGTCAAACCTTCGGAAGCCCTGTATAAATAGGACTTGCTGGGTGCACACGGGAAGTAGACAATCTGCAGCAAAGACAGCCAAAACACTCTGTTTAAACAACCTGTAATGTTTAAATGGTGTAAGGTCCACGTGTTGCAAAACCTCAAAGCTCGTAGGTATATGTCATCCAAGCAACCAGCCAAAGTAGGTCGGTTTTACTTGTTGTCCCTGCTGTTTGTCGTAGTAACATTCTCTCTGTAGCTCACAAGAGCCCTCTAGCAAGTCACTGTTCTCGTAGGAAAACTTATAGGAAGGTTGCTGATCAGTTTTACTGGCCAGGTATGGGAGCGGATATTAGAGCTTTTTGTAGGAGTTGTGATCAGTGCCCCCGTATGTCCGCCAAGGGTAGCGTCCGTCCTGTTCCACTTGAACCCTTACCCGTCGTTGCAGAACCATCTTCTCGGGTAGTCATAGATTTTGTTGGACCGTTCTCACCCCCTTTCTCTAAGAAGCCTAAATTACACCAAGCTAATTTGTTAAGGCAATATAATTGCAGGACCCACATTGCTCGTGTCCTTGACGACGTTCCTAAGCTGGAGTTAGTCGAGGCACTACCCTGCAAGAGTTCCTGTGGAGTTCAGACGCCAGAGTCTGTTGATCTCGGTTGCCAGTTGCTGCCAACACCTGACGAGATAGAAGAATCCTCTACGACTGGAAATAGGCCCAAACTTAAACTTGGACTGAAGTGGATCCCACATGCAGTTCCTTGATACGGCCTTACGTTTTGGACATCAAGTTTCCATCTATTCTTTTATGTGACCCTTCTTTATTTTGATATGTGCATTTAAGCATTTGTTGCAAGATGATTATGCTTTGTGGACTACTCTTAAGTTTTAATCTACTTTACAGTAGATTTTTGTTGGGGGAGCTGTGTAAGGGCGGAAACGACCTTACCGCTGCTAACTCTCTCGTTTGCTGGTGCGACCAACACTTGGGGGGGTTGGACAGAGGTGAGAACGGCAGCGACTACCTGTGTCACGGGGAGATTCACCCCAGCCGTCATACAGTCACTATCTAGCTACTCCGCTGTTCGTCAAATTCTGGCTGTGATCTCATCATAGGTCCTGGACTCGTGGGCTGTTTTCCCAGACCTTCACCTGTCGACTGTCAATTCTCTGGACATCAACCACTACAGCTGCTCCTCTCCACCGTCGGTGCCCTCGGTGTTTCGTCTGCTGTATCAAGACATCGGCCGCTGTCGCTTGAGTGAGGTTGAACGGACGCTTCCCCCCTGAGAGTGGATCACTGTGTTCTGGAATCTTCCCCAGGGCCACTGTCGTAGGAGATATCTCTTCATTGTTTGATATATTGTTTGATTCCTTTAAGTGCTGACTCCCATTATTTTTTTTTCTTTTTTACGGGAATTAGCCCACCCAGGCACAGGTCACTGACCCACATCGGGGCCTGGGGCGAAAATGTAATAGTAATAATAATAATAAAGAACCATACAGAAATACAAAATGAAAAAAAAATCAAAAGTGAGGAACAATATATGTATGTTGTGTTGTCAATAGTAAGAGAAACAATTGAGACCCTGCAATTGTGTGTAAATGAGGCAGAAAGTCAGATCAGCAACCTGGGACTTGGTCACAATTTTCGTGATGCCATATGGCAGCAGGGTCTACCATTAGACAACACATTATGCTTCCAATATCTTCCCAGGCGGTAGTACCTCCCTGTTTGGTAACTGCCTAATACCTGCTTACCTTTAATTGTTTGCTTCCTTTAATTGTTTGCTTCCCTTAATTATTTGACTCCATTAATTGTTGCTTCCATTAATTGTTTGACTCCCGTAATTATTTGATGTTTGTTGAGTGGTGTCAGAGTTTTGTGTTATATTTTTTATAGTAAAGAGATGTCAATCTCAAACGGTTGTTTGTTATTCCTCAGAAAACCTTGGTCCTTGACTTTCCTTTATTAAGATCCTGTTTAGTCTGGTAAGGGATTTCTATTCCTAAGTCCCAGGCCCTTACACTCACGTGTACTGATATTGACCCTGAATATTTCGTAGCTGATTGGCCTCGCTTAGTGAACATCTACGGATTGAGTGGCCATATTTTAAAAAATCTTCCCAGAAGTTAAATGTTTTCTTCACTCAAATCTTCGGAATTAGGTATTTCATAAACCTACACTATCATTATACTAACATTAAACATTTGCTACAGCACAGCATCACACGTCAGCCGTCGTGTAGGGTATGTATAATATATGTGTCTTACTTATTAGTATATATAAATATACTAAAGTATTTTCTCCCATTCCTTTATAGATATTTAAATTATTTTATTAAAATTATACATCACTTGCGGAATCGCCGCCCTCCGGGCGGCTCTTTCGCTAGGTCAGTGGTGATGAGAGGTCTCCTTGGTATAAAAACGTCCTCTCCTTTAGCTTTTCCTGTCAGTATTGTAGCTTCCAGTACATGTGGCATCATGTTCTTCTTATGAGCGAATCGTCTCTCATTTTGAGTATGATGTCTCGTTTCTCAAACTCTTGACCGACAATCAGGATGGCTACTTCATCAACTACAGGAGCATTGAATCTTCTTTCATGTTCTCCCTTAGAGGTCGTGTCTGCTTTGAACCTGACTTTGTACTCGTCAGAAGGCATGTTTTCCAGGGGGGCATTTTTAAATGATTGTACATACGTGTTGCGCTCATGTAGCATTTCTTGGATAGATAGGACAATGTCATGTCTGACACATTAAGTATTGCCACACCTGATAGTAGTCTGCTTTTCATGATCTCCCATGAAGTAGTTTTGGAGGAACTTTGCCTGCTCATCGTCCAGTGGTAAGAGGGATCCTGCTTTGTGATAGACTTGACCCTGGACTTTGAATGTTGGCATGTATCCGTGCTCACGAACTACTCTGGTAGCTCCAAAGGATGTCATCTGGAAGCATGAATTGTACTTCAGTATATTTTCCAAGAAGTGTTTTGACTTTGGTGTTGTTCCCAGCATGAGAGTCTTCAATGGTTGTGGTGGTTTTCCAAATTTGCCAGTCGTACTTTCCCATGAGAGCAGCACAGTCCAGCAGAGTCTCCTTTATATTTCTTTGCACCACAGTGTTCACATTTCTTATCCATGTTGCCAATGACAACAGAGGGATACTTTTCATATTCTATCTCATTGTCATAGTTAAATGCTGCTCTTGCAAGTGGATGCCACTGTATTCTTTCTTAGAATTCTGGATCCCGCAGCACTCTGTGTATTAACATTCAAACGAATTTCATGCACTTGATCATTTTCTAGAGAAGGCCTTTCTGCTGTTTGCTATCTGTCAGCATTAAGACGGGATTCCCTTTCCTGATCTGTTTCCTGTGACCGACTGTCCGCTCCGGGCGGCTCATTCGCTAGGCCACGGTAGGACGCCACCCTCCAGGAGGCTCCACATTCTCACTGTTCAGTCCCCAAAACTTCTTCCATCAATAGTTCATTAACGATGTATGTAAGTTCCACCATATTTTTCACTACAACGGCACAGCAAAGTATATTTTTTTAACATTAAACTGTTATTATATTATTGTCTAATCATCACTACATATAACATCAAGGAAGGGGAAAGTGGAATGTAGATAGTTGTAGAGTTGTTTGGAGAAAGGTGAAGGTAAAGTCTTTGAGCTATGTCAAAGAGGAACGGAGCGAGTTGGAGGAAGAGTTTTGAATCTTTGAGCTTGAAATGTCAAGGTATTCGTAGCAAGGAAGGATGAGCGTATCGTAGGAGAGTTTTTAGTAATAGCAGGAGACAGATTTGAGCTTTTTTGTCAAATTATGAACGGAAATTAAAATGAGATTTTTTTTTTGGAGGTGTTACGTGTTATGTATAGAGGTTGGTTGGTTTAATTGTAATCTGGGGCTGGGCTTTTGGTGTCGGTAAGTTGATATGTGGAGTGATAGTTTTTGTTTAGGGAGGAGTTGTTGAGTTTGGTTGTTTTTATTGAGAAGGGTTGTCACTGAGGTTGGGTATGTTTGGGTTGGTTCTGGAGAGTTGTAAGTATTTCAGTGAGGCTTTGTCTGGGGGGGGGATGTTGTGTTTGGAGATTGGTTGTGGGGGGCTGTTGTGTTTGGAGATTGGTTGTGGGGGGCTGTTGTGTTTGGAGATTGTTGTGGGGGCTGTTGTGTTTGGAGATTGGTTGGGGAGGGGGCTGTTGTGTTTGAGATTGGTTGGGGGAGGGGGCTGTTGTGTTTGGAGATTGTTGTCTGGGGGGGTTGTGTTTGGAGATTGGTTGTCTGGGGGGGTTGTGTTTGGAGATTGGTTGTGGGGGCTGTTGTGTTTGGAGATTGGTGGGGGCTGTTGTGTTTGGAGATTGGTTGTGGGGGGCTGTTGTGTTTGGAGTTTGCTGTGTGGATGTTGTGTTTGGAGTTTGGTTGTGGGGGGGGCTGTAGTTTGGAGATTGTTGGGGGCTGTTGTGTTTGGAGATTGGTTTGGGGGAGGCCTGGAGGTCTGTTGTTGATTTATGGTGTGGTAGGATTGCTTAGGGGTGATTTGTTTTGTGTGGTTAATGAATAGTTGAGTTGATTTAAGTTTTATTTATTTATTTTGTATTTATTATTATTTTTTTTGGGGGTATTTAGTAAGGTTGGGTATGTTAAGTTTTTGTTTTGGGAGGATTGTAGGTTTGTTAGTGGTTGGTTGAGTTGTTATTTTATTTATTTATTCTTTATTTAATTTTATTTTATTTTTTTCCCCTTGGGCTTATACAGGTCTTCTGCATTTGTGGGATGGGCTTTTGCAGGTATTGTGCACTCCCCACGGGACCTCATTGGTGTCACTTCCTCTACAACAGGGGTCACCAAACTACGGCCCGCGGGCCGGAACCCAAGTCCTTCCCCGGCTCGTGGTAGCTCCGCCTACGCTCTGACGTTACCAGAGCTTTCGTTCTGGCTTGCAAGTATTAAACAGAATGATTATGCGGCCCGCGCTTGTCATTCTTTCAGTTATCCGGCCCACTGTGAAAAAAGTTTGGTGACCCCTGCTCTACAAGGACAGATTACAGATTGCCCCGGAGGGGGCTAGTTTATCGGGCACCCCCCTTACATCCTGTGCAAGGTGAAGCGCAGAAGCGTTTAGAGTGCCCAACTGGGAAGCATGCAGAGTTCATGCTTGCCTTTATGACTCGTGCATTAAGGGCGTAAAAGGCCTGAAGGGTCATGGGTTTTGTCAGCAAGTTACATAAAGTGACAATGATGAGTGTGTGGGGGGAAAATTCCCGGTACAATTTATCTGTTTATGGCAAAATGTGGCAGGTCACTAATAATGTCAAGTGCCAGGCCTGTCACTAGGAGGAGGGATATCTGGTCAGGGAGGGAAGAGGTGCCACCCCTGTAGGGGGAGGTCATAGGGCAGATGAGGATGTGGTGAAAGAGGGTGTGAGAGTCTGTTGACCACAAAGTTTACAAACAGTGCGGCCAGGCTCAGGGTTGCCAATGTACTAGGCGTGGCGAAGTACAGTGGGGGTGGAGGTGATATGGTGTGGTGGGGCAGGTACAGTAGGGGTGGAGGGAGGCACATAGGCATTGACAACATTGAGGGACACACCTTTTAGTGTGATTGTGAAGGTGTGTTCGTCGACATGTCGGTGGGGTACAGGTAGCCGGGGGTAGTGTCCTCAGGTCCAGGTAGCCCTGGTGGAGACAGCTCAGACACGGGCGCGGCTTGCGGTGGGTGGTGGACAGGTTGAGGCACCAAGTGTTGTGAGGATGGGGCAGGACTTCGCTCGGGGGCAGCAGGACACACCAGGGCAGGCCCGGTAGGCACTACACCAGTAGTGAAGGCCGCCGGCGGTGGAGTAGGCCGTGAGCAGGGGGGCTCACAGGGGGACCAACAGCTTGTGTCAAACCAGCAGAGAGGAGTGACTGGGTGGCAACAGAGGGCAGGAGTAGGTGGGAGATGGTGGTACAGAGTGTAGCGAAGAGTTTTTCAATACGGTTGGTAAATTCTTGGAAGAGGGATATGATCTGTGTCATGTCACTGGCGGGGGGTTGTGGGGGGGCACCGGTGGGAGCGCAAGGCCTGACAGCCTCAGAGTAGAGACGAGGAGGAGGCCCAGTAGTAGTTGAGTTAGGAGACGGCCGGGACTGCTGTGTTGTAGCCAGATGAGGCCAGGCAGAGGCAGGTGTTGTTGAAGAAGGCGTTGCTGGAGACACAGGGTACACAGGGGGGTGTGGCCCGGAAGACTGGGGGGGGGGTGCGTTGTGGTAGACTTGGCCTTCGGGGAGGCTTTTCCCCTGGGACAGACGGGCGATTGGGGCATTGTCGTGAGTCAGCATTGTGCCGGCCGCCACAGTTACAACATCTGGGATTAATTACATAGCCCACCCCACCACTATTAAGGTGGTCTTTGATTTTCTGGGCACAGGCGGCGGAGTTGTGGTTACGTGAACAGAAGCGACATCTCGGCCGATCACGACGACAGCAGGCAGTGAAGTTGTGACCCCAATGAGAACAGACAACACAAAATGCAGGCTCAGGATGATTGGCTTCTGCATACAGTGGGGGTAAGAGTGGGTGGGCACTCCCTTCCCTTCCACTTGACAATGACAGCGGGTTGTGGAACTCTCCCCCGGTAATGGCGACGTATACTCAGTATACTAGAGTTAAAGTCACGCGCATCTTCGATGTCAGCGTATAAGGGGAAACGTTTCACTAGGATGTGGCAACATTCATTCGCGTCTACAGTGGGGGGCAGCAGGACGACCCCGTCAAAGCCAACAGTACTAAGTGTTTCATAGGCCTCAGGAGTCTGACACTTGATAAAGTTCCGGTTCTTACCTTGTCGGAATTCAATGCTGAAACCGTGCTGTCTGCAGTACTTCATCATCCAGTTAAAGCGTTCCTCTACAGTTTTCAGAGTCCTTGGGGAAGTGGAGATTCAGCTTACTTGTTTGTTTGGCAGAGGGCAGGGTGATAGGGTCCATGGCATTGGTGTTTCTACTGTGGTTAGCGTTTCCCATAGAAACATTAGCGTCACTGTCATAATCACTGGGGTCTGACTCTTGAAGGGTGTTGGATTCAGTATGACCAGGCGAGTTGGTATCAGTATCAGAGATGTCTGCGTCTATGAGAGAGCCTCGTCTGGGACGTTTATGTCGACCCCCCATGCTGGCAAAACGTGCCGGCAGAGGGGACCTTGGTGGGACGATCGGGAAGCCAAGAGCACCTATGGGCATGTCTGTTCCCTTGGGTGGTCACGCCACGACTGTACAAGGACAGCCCCATTCCTTGAGGGAGGATAGTCTCATTCATTGAGGCCCGAGCAGGGACAGCCCCATTTCTCGAGGGAGGATAGTCTCATTCTTTGGGGGAGAGGGCTTGTGTACAGGTACTATGCACCCCTCCTCGACCTCATTGGCTAAGGGAGGCGGCCAAGCCATCTGTATGTTGGTATGGGATGGATATGTTAGGTTTTTGTTTGGAGGGATTGTTAGGGGTTTTTTTTTGGGGTGTGGGGGGTTGTTAGTGAAGGTTGGGTAAGGTTTTTTTTTAACAGGTTGGGTGAGTTAGGATAGGCTATGTTAGGTTAGGGAGGAGTGGTTGGGTGTGGGTAAGGAGGGGTGTTTGGTTTGATTTCGGGGGAGGATGTTGGGTATGGTTACGGGGGAGTTAGGTTGTGTATAGGGAAGGGCATCGGGTGACTGTATCTAGCTGTTACTAGTATAGGTGAGGTGGGAGTGGTGTGTTTGGTCTGTTTAGTATGGAGGGATTCCTGTTTCTGAGTCTGCGTGGGAGTATGATGTTGTCGAAGTATTCCTGCCATTGAGGGTAAGAAGTGAGGAGTGTTTTTATTTGCTTGTTTC
Source organism: Homarus americanus (assembly GCF_018991925.1). Lineage (NCBI taxonomy): Eukaryota > Metazoa > Arthropoda > Malacostraca > Decapoda > Nephropidae > Homarus > Homarus americanus. The sequence continues at coordinate 1,869,183 of NW_024716951.1, read as the reverse complement.
CTAGTTGTTTCCAGTAGATGTTGAGTGGAGGGAGGGAGCGGAGTTCATGTAGGCGTCTATTTGGGATGAAGGATGACCAGTGTGTGTTATGGATGAATCTTAGTGCTTTGTTTTGTTTGACATGAAGTTACTTGGCGTTTGATGGTGGTGCTAGCTGGAGTGTGTTAGGTGCGTATGTCAATAGTGGGCGTATGAGGGCTTTGAATAGGTGTGTTTTGGTTTTGATTGATGCGGTTCTGATTCTGTTTATATTTCCGAGTGTTTCGTTTGCGATTGCTGACTTCATCTTGATGTGGCGTGTCATGGTGAGGGTGTTGTTGAATGTGACTCCTAAGATTTTATTTGTTTGTTTGATAGTAATGGGTGTAAGGTTGTCGATGGAAGGGTTTAGGTACATGTGACGTGGTTGGCGTCTTTTGGTGCCGAAGTAGGTGATTTGTGCTTTGTTAGGGTTAGTTTGTATTTGCCAAAGGAGTTCCCATTGTGTAACTTGTTCTAGTTCCCTGTGTGCTTTGTCTGTTAGGTGGTTGAGATCTCGTATGTGTCTGACTAGTTGGGTTACATCGTCGGCTTACTGTATTGTCAGAGAGTTGATGTGTAAGGGGTCGGGTAAGTCATTTGTGTAAAGAATGTATAGAGTTGGGGGACAGGACTGACCCTTGTGAGACTCCTGCTTGCAGTGTGAAGTGGTCCGAGTGAGCAGGTGTGAATTTTATCCTCATTTTTCTGTCTGTTAGGAAGTTGCCTAGTAATTGCTGTGATTTTTGAGGGAGGTTAAAATTGGTGCATATTTTATACTTTAGTCCGTCGTGCCAAACTGTGTCGAAGGCTTTTTGTAAGTCTTTTGTGATGAGTGCTGTCTTGTATGTTCCTTTGTTCATATCTGGACACTTATTATTGGACTTGTATACATGCTGTTTACTAATGCGATTTTTAATGATCGGGCTTCAGTAATTTATTAAACGCGTCACCAACCATTGATTATTCAACATTTATAGGACCAGGTGTGGAATGTATCCCTGGACAGGTGAACTACTCGCTGATTAGCACGGGTAAATGTATGCTAATTGCTAACGAATGCTAAGAATCATGTCATTTTCCATAGTGTTTCATATTATTTTCAAATTGACACATCCTCTTCCATATAGAAGTTGAAGCTTTGTGAATAACCTCAGTGACTTTGTATATATTTCTTGACAGTGTTTAATCGTCTTATATACCCTTCCTTCCCCCCTCCCTGCTCCTCTCCCTACAAATACATCCTGCCTCACTCCTGCCGTTCTCCCTGTCTTCCTTCCTCCCCTAACTCTCTCCCTCCCCTTACCTAACCTCACCTGTCACTTCTCTCCCTTCCTGTACACCCTACCCCCCCCCTTCCCTTCACACACCACCACCAAGTGTGGGTGAGTGACGCATGGAGTGTGTGTTAGGGACCACCACCTGTTACTTGTCCTCTCCTGCCTCCAGCGTCAATACCTCACCTGTCTACCTCCGCCATCAGCCTCCCCGACACAGGTACTATCATTGTTCACTGCCATAGATTTCTCATTACCAGCAATCAATTAATCAGAGTATCATCCTCATATCTGAGGGTTGGCGACCACAGTACTCCACACTAAAGGTTCTCGGGCTATTTTTACCAAACCCCCAAGATTTTGTATATCTCTGGGGACTCAGGTATAATTTCATTCATCCATCCCAGTCTCTGCCTTGCCTTCCCCTGGATCTCCTCCCCTCAACTGTGTCCATTAATATTTCTATTATTTTCCCCTGATCAGAGTATCTAAATTTTCTTTTTTTTTTCTCTGTACATTTCAAGTATTTCTCTTGACGTTTTTGCGAAACATAGTACCTCGGTTGTTTTCCTGTCGGTGTAACTTATTGTTGACATTCGCCTATAACACCACACTACTTCTTTGTAATTATTAAATTGTTGTCCTGGTTCTTGTTTATCAGAGTCACCCTCTAACAATACTGAAAGTCTGTCATCGGTTTTAATTTCATATTCTATCCCTGCTCCTCTTTCGAGCTCCCTTAAATCTCACTACCATAGCTAACATTATTAGGTAATAGTACCACACCTTTTAAACTTGTTTTAGTTAACTTCATTAGTCTAGGCTTAGGATAATTATGCATTTAAAAATGGCTAAATATGCATGCAAATATGCAGTAAAAACTGAGAAAATATGCACTATAAAATATGTTAATAAATAATAACTACTAAGCTAATGACTCCTTTTCTGTACATTTTCTCAGTAAATTTACTTTCCCAGACACGATGTCGCCGAAGTAGGATTTTTTAAAGAAGGATTAAATACAAAAAACATTACTATACTGACATAAAGTAATTTAATAAACAATACTGAAAAAAGTATTTTCCTTTTAAGAAAACAGAAGAACAAAAGAGTGTCAGGAGGGAACTAATGGAGCCTGTGCATCTATACCCTGCCTGGCTGAACACGAACCCATCACGTACAGTTCATGTCCACTGACCAGCCAATCACGGCCTAGCTAACCACAGCCTAATGTTGAGCTATATAAACATCACTTACGTATGTTCCTTTTGGATATTATGACGCTAAAACAAAATCGCGTATTTTCGATTTTGTATTAGTGCAACAAAATGGACATTTATTATATTTCAAATATCAGTAATTTCTGCCCCAGCGTTGCTGTTATGCTCGCGAATTTTTTGTCCCTTGAGGTTGAAGAATGTTTTATAATATTTTGGAATTTTCCAAATATGTGCCTTATAAAAACAAAAAAAATATGAATATGCACTTTAGCTCAAAAAAGGCTTAAATATGCATTTGCATATGCACATATGCAAATGCATAATTATCCTAAGCCTCATTACCATAGCTAATGTTACTACTAAAGGAACCATAACCACCATAGTTACTTTTATCCTCTTCGCCACTGGCCGGCTCGTTAGCCGCTTGGGCGGTCGGTCAAGCCTCTGTTGACACGTACTGGGCATGCACCGGCTCCTGAATGTATCTTAACTTGCTCCAGTGTTGGTTAAGTCTGGTCTCGAAAGAGCTCACACGAAGTTCCCAAGCGCTTTCGTGTAATTCACATCTTCAGGGGTGAGTACAGACTAAAGAGAAATACTAACCAAGGTGTATATATACAGAGGAGGGTGAGACCAGGTCCACAATGGTCAGGTATTAGGTAATGACCCTACTAATCTTTAAATAGCACACAACGGTTGGTGGTCAGGTCAGAGGATAAGGTGACCCAACCTTCTCACCTGGTTACAAATCTTCTTAATTACAAAATTGTCCAGTTTGTACATACCATTACTCAAATTCATGTTGACGGATTCAGTATGTTTAATGAGACTGGATTCTATAATGTTCCTTCTGTCAATTGAATTACAAGGTAATATTGAGGAGGCATTATCCCAGTCAATGCAATGCTTATTATCCCTCAAATGAACAAACAGAACATTGGATTCCTGGCCTGTCCTAACACTAAATTTATGTTGTTTAAGTCTAGTTACAAGATCTTTACCTGTCTGGCCTAAGTAAAACATATTACATTCCTTGCAAGGAACTTTATAAATACAGCCGCCTGTATTGTTGGGGAAGTTCTTGATTAACATTTGTTTAACAGTGCATGAGTTTTTAAATGCCACATTGACGTTCCAGGTTTTTAGTTGTAAAGGAATTTGAGAGAAAATTTTGTGAAATGGTAATACTAAGATATTCTTATGGTCATGGGTGGGCTTGGGATCGGTTCTATAAAAAGATTTCTTAGTAATGTTAAGGCATTTGTCTATAAAAGATGTAGGGTATTTAAGGTTCAAGCCAATATTATAGATATATTTATATTCCTCATCAATGAATTCCGGACTGCAAATTCTCAAAGCACGTAAAAACATTGATGAAAATACTGACTGTTTGACTCTGTTATGGTGGGCAGAATAATAATGAATGATGAACACGCATTAGTAGGTTTCCTATAAATACTGAACTTAAAGGTGTTACCTATTCTGTGGATCAGACAGTCTAGGAATGGCAATTTACAGTCATGCTCTAATTCCACAGTAAATTTGATTAGATCATGACTGTAAATGTCCAAAGGACTGGTTCCTGCAATTCGGCACCTCAGCTACCCAGGGAGAGTAGAGCTTCTGCATCTACTGTACCTAGCTTATACTATAGACAGGCAAGAGGTTACCTAATTGAAGTGTATAAACATCTCAGAGGGCACTACTCGGTCGAGTGTCCATAGCTGGAGCTGGTGGATGCCCTCCCCACAAGGGGTCACAGTTCAAGGTTGAAGTCACTACAAATTCATAAATTTGTGAGGACAATTTTTTTGTAGTGAGATTTGTGAGCTCTTGAAACAATCTGCCAGAGAGAGTTGTGACGGCACCGAGTGTGAGCTGTTTCAAGACCAGACTTGACCAACACTGGCGCAGGTACAGATACATTGTGGAGCCAGTACTTGCCAACACTGCGTAACAGAGACGTGACCGCCCAAGCAGCTAACGAGCCGATCAATGGCGAAAAGGATTAAAGTAAAAGTAAAGTGGTATAGTTTTTAAGAATCTTGGCTCAACCAGAATATCGTACTACCAAGTTCTCTTCTGCAGCTGATACAGGGTCTCGTGTTTTATAGTACCAGGTAAGTTTTCATTTTATAATAATAATGATAACAATGATGATAATAATAGTAATGATAAATTTTCCAGATCTTCATCACTGAGCTCTTAAGACATGATGGGGCGCGTAATGACCACATTCCTACTTATGCTGATAGCTGTCGGGGTCACACTCACTCTGCCAGAGCCTCTGAGTCCTGTGCTCAAGGTCAGTATTGGTTCAGTTGCTTCCTTTTATAACGGTTATAGTGGCATCACCGCCCACCAGACAACAAATAGGAGCCAAAGACATTCAACATGGTAATCTATATTAAAACTATAACCTTGCAGGAAATGCGCATATACTTGCTCTGGTTACTATAATGAGGGTAGTTCTGCCCATTATGCTAGTTTGACTATGATATAAGCAAACAGTGATGCCACATATCTCAAAAGATGCCAGCTACTGTACGTGTTATATATGGAGACAATTGCACGAGATCACTCACAAATGGCACGAAAGATAGAGTAAGATGTTAGATGTTGGAGTAACTTCTTACGAACATTCTAGTAAAGATTTTTCGAAGGCACAGCTACTTTATGGTGAGGCCTGATTGAGGTCTCTCCCTTTCTCTCTCTCTCAATACCTTGACGGTCCCGTAATTTATGTGGCATTTAGAAGAGGGAATGGCCTGTCTGTCTGGGTTCTTTCTGTGTGTATTTATATCTGTCTATCTATCTACTTTTGCTTACATACCTGTCTGTCTCTACCACGGACAGAGGTTAGTGAGGTCTCAATGCATCAACGCCACAACACTCCAGCACTACTCCTGCCAGTGTGACCTCAACGGCTCCTACAATGCCATCGCAGACGTCTCCTCCTTCTGCCTCCCGCCATCTTACCAAGAACTCTGCTATCAATTCTTCCCTGACACCACAGCCTCCTCCCCCTGTGGATGCTGTGTGATCTTGGACGACACTCTGTGCTAGTGGGTGAGTAATGGTGTGTGCGTGTGGGTGTGCGTGTGTATGTGTGGTTAGGTTGGCCAGGAGAGGTTGAGTGGTTATAGCTAATGGTTATTGCAGAAGTAGTAATAGTTATTGCGGTGGTTATAGTGGACAATTTGAAGGTGTATGGGCGAGAGAGAGAAATTTAGTAACCAGAAACTTCATCCTTTTCCTACACAATTCTGTTCAACCACTGTCCGTTTTCTAATTTCACTATGATTCATCTTTTAGTAAACGAGTTGCGATCCTAAGCAAAACTCCATTTTCAAAATAATTATATTTTATGATTAGGTTAAATTGTAAAACGATATTGACCGATAGATACTATAATATTATCAACAATCACACAAACATAATGTTATGTGTGTAAAATCATATACGAGCACTTTACTTTTTACTTTTATCACTTTAACCTCTGCCCCACTGATTGGCACGTTAGCTGCTTGGGCGGTTGGTCACGTCTCTGTTACGCACTATTGGCAAGTACTGGGCATGCACTGGCTCCTGAATGTATCTGAACCTGCTCCAGTGTTGGTCAAGTCTGGTCTTGAAACAGCTCACACTCGGTACCGTCACAACACTCTCTGGCAGGCTGTCCCAAGAGTTCACAACACTCACTCCAAAAAAGTTCGCCCTCACAGTTTTCTGGACTTACTGCTTTTTCAACTTTGAGCTGTGACCCCTTGTGTGGTGAGCGTCCGCCAGCTCCAGGTGTGGACACTCGACTGAGTAGTGCCCCTCGAGATGCTTATACACCTCAATTAGTTCCCCCTTCCCGTCTGTAGTATAATCTAGGCAGTTGCAGGCGCTCTAATCTCTCTGGGTAGCTGAGGTGCCGAAGTGCAGGCATCAGTCTGGTGGCCCTCCTTTGGACATTTTCAATCAACTGATAGTCCCTAGCATATCTTCGGGGACCAGACGCGGTTACAGTACTCCAGATGGGGAAGCACCTCACTCTTGAAGATCGTTACGAGGGACGAACTATCTAGATATCTAAACGACCTTCTTATAAGACCTAATAATTTGGTTGCTTGATTTACTTTCTTCTCGCAATGGCCCGAGAACTTCAGTTCATTGTCAGCAAACACACCCAGGTCCTTTTCGCATTTACTTGATAGTTTCTCTGCATTTAAATTTGGTCAAAGAATATATTGGACAGGATATGAATTTTGTATCATTGATGCTTAATCTATTACACTTGTATATATGTTGGAAACTTATACAATTAAATCACGTTTTCTTTTTACCACGAAGATTTTTTTTGGGGGGACTTAAATAATCTAAATCCTTTTTATCCTCACAGGTTAGATAGAACTAGACAAAACAAAGATGACGGAATACAAACAGAAAAGAGTGGAGAATAACGAGGAGTTAAAGCGCATTAGAAGCCAGCAGTAATGTTAAGAAACAAATAATTATTCACAAAATTTTCACCATGTTGACTAATGGACACAAAGTGCAAAAAAGAATAGACAACCATACCCATGGACGGACAACCATACCCATGGACGGACAACCATACCCATGGACGGACAACCATACCCATGGACGGACAACCATACCCATGGACGGACAACCATACCCATGGACGGACAACCATACCCATGGACGGACGGACCATACCCATGGACGGACAACCATACCATGGACGGACAACCATACATGGACGGACCGGAGAACCATACCCATGGACGGATCATACCCATGGACGGACAACCCTACCCATGGACGGACAACCCTACCCATGGACGGACAAACCCATGGACGGACACCCTACCCATGGACTGAAAACCATGCCCATGGACGGACAACCATACCCAGACGGAGAACCATACCCATGGACGGACAACCATACCCATGGACGGAAAAACCATACCCATGGACAGACAACCATACCATAGACGGAGAACCATACCCATGGACGGACAACCCATGGACGGACAACATACCATGGACGGAAAAACCATACCATGGACAGACAACCATACCCATAGACGGAAAAAACATACCATGGACAGACAACCATACCTATGGACGGACAACCATACCTATGGACGGAAAAACCATACCCATGGACGGACAACCATACCCATGGACGGAAAACCATACCCATGGACAGACAATCATACCCATGGACAGACAATCATACCCATGGACGGACAACCATACCCATGGACGGACAACCATACCCATGGACAGACAACCATACCCATAGACGGAGAACCATACCCATGGACGGACAACCATACCCATGGACGGAAAAACCATACCCATGGACAGACAACCATACCCATGGACGGACAACCATACCCATGGACGAACAACCATACCCACGACCCGCCCTGCATCTAAAAATTGTCGGAATTTTTACTTCAGCTGTCGAGAGAGTGGAAGTAAAAGATCAACAGCTTATAATTTGTCACTTCATTTTACTTCCGAGACGGTAGGTTTAAGGAGCTTTGAGCATTTATTAATCTTTGACACTATAGTTACAGAGAACATGCCTGTTCTATCGTCTATAATCATGGTTCTGTAACTCCTTTTTATTTTATTTTTATTTTTTGGAGATAATAAATTTTTGATGTTTTGAGTGCAAGTGTTTTTTCTCAGTTTACCTTAGCTATGAAAAACGTATTTGTTAGTATTATTTTTATTAGTATTCTTGTTATCGTTTATTTTATCTAGTATGGACAAGTCTGTAAGATAGCCTGGCTTGAATATAACGTTTAAATCCAGTTTAATTTTGAAATATCCTAGTTTACTGCACTAACCAAACGTTGACTTTCACAACAATTTTCAATTATACGTTACGTCTCAATGGTGACGAGATTATCATATACTGTACTGTATATGGGTTAATTTTCTAATAACATCAATATTTCCTACGGTACTAAAAATGGGTGAACGGACATTGCATCAAAGGCCAGAAATACAAGACCAATAATCCCCACCCTAGCCTCCACCTGACAGTGCATCAGGTCTGGTCAGTTACATTAGGCTCCCAAATCCCCCACAGTTCTATGGGAGTGGAAAATTCCAAGTATTCGCTTTAACACACAGATTCATTCACATCCATATCATAAAGATTTTTATTTTTTAATTATATTTACTTGACCAAACTTTAAGATAAACTATTTTGGATTATTCTAGTAAAGAAATTGAGTTTCTAACTTAGTTAGAACTGCTTTGACAGACTCTGGTAGTTTTGACTTTCGAAAAACATTCCTTAGCACCCAGAAACATTCTGGGGATGTGGGTTTGTGTCTGTCTGTGCAAGATGCATAGTTTAGATGCTTGGAAACTTTTCCCATTAAATGTAATGGACGTGGGAAACATATTTTTCCCAAGAACAATCTCAAGCGTCACACACTTGAGCATGAGAAATTTTTTATCACATAATTTTTTTAATAATTTTAGTAGAATAATAATGTTATACACTTAAATACAGTGATTTACATCAACTTAAAATCACTTGAGTAAACTTTATGAATGTAGAAGGAGTCAACAAAAGTGACAAATGTTAGTTTTTGGATATTAAAGACTTTATAAATACCTGCTGGATGATAAGTGGAGAATTTAAATTATCAGAATGTTACAAGAGCTGAAAGACACTAATTGTGAGATAATAATGTACACTTTATAGAAATATAATGGAAGTTGAAGATTTTGAGGGATCAAGGAAATTCCTGGTCTTTTAACAATTTCTCTGACAGGTACAGTACAGTATTGTCCCAACCATCATCAAATGCTGATACACAGTGCTTATTTTCAAAACTAAATGTAATGAAAACAAATTCAGGTAACGCCCTCCAACAGCGCTCTCATTGTGGTGTCTCAAGCCAAGAGCACAAGGGGGTTTACATCAACTCTGGACGTGGTTACCCGTGTAGGGAATTGTTAGAGGGAGGTAATCATTGCTTGGGTTCATATTGTGTTTGTGTCTTCTTTATATACTCTACTGTAATGAATTTTAATATCAAATCTTTCATAAAGTGTGAATATTAACATTTTTATTCATTCACGACATTGATATTGAATTTTTTTGTTACACAATACTCCCTGAATACCAAGGGATAATGTATACATTTTAATTTGTAAATATGCATGAATAACTAAAATAGACCTGCACCATTTTTCTAAAAACTACAATCACCAAAGAAAACATGCGGCATTGTGGCGTCACATCTGCAGACAGGGCTGTGGAGTCGAAGACAAAACCTTCGACTCCGACTCCTCAAATTTTTATGCTTCCGACTCCGACTCCGACTCCTTGGCCTATTTGTAACAACTATTTCTACCATCCTAATTGTAATTTGTATGTTGTAACCTGCATAGGTAAAAAGTAAAACACCGTGGCTATACTGCTACAGCTTTATTAATGATCTGGACGATATTTAAGAACTACAAAAAGATGATAGGCTTGACTTTCAAAGTTTCAATCAAAAGAAAAATAAATTTATTAAGAATTCAAGATATTAACTAGAAAACACCATTTACATGTATATCTAAAAGTTCGATCTCAGCATATGAATTTTGTTTAAGCTCATAATCTGATGTGGATCTAAATGATGATCCTACAATTCCTTTTAAAGTAAAGTTATATATTTATGTACATTAAAGAAATGAATACCTTATTAAGGAAAATGGATAAACCTTACATGATTAAGTTATTAAATTAAATTTGCCTTAATCTCACCAAAAACAGGTTGTAGCTAATTGTTTTGTAGCTGAGAGCCTCTGTGCAGTTTTCAACGAAACAAAATTTGATATAATTCAAAATTTCAAATGGTAAAGAAGAGACTATCGTCCAAAATTATAGTGCTATACTGTGCCTGCTACAATAAATTCATAATAATGCTTATAAAATGGAAATAAATTCTTTTAATAATTTAAGAAAATTAGTGGGATCAGTGGAATCACTGCAATGAATATGCCTGAGTTCATATATTTGTTCTTAGGAACAGAATAGCTTCAGTCGGAGTCGGAATCGGAGTCTGGACAATTTTACCGACTCCGACTCCGACACCACAAGCCGAAATTTCCTCCGACTCCGACTCCATAGCCCTGAATTAGGTACTCCTGAATGTGCTGCTTAAGGATCTGTTAACCAAAATTTGATATCTTGATTATAACTTGTTCAAATGGCTTTTAGAAAATGTTCAAATGATTTTTAGAATATTTTAATTACTTTTGCAATGCTAATTACTCGCCACTTATGGGTTTTCGAGGTCATTTCTTGGTGCTTGTGTATTATTCTGGATGTACTTAAATAGTTAGGCACATTAAATTTTAGTTCAGAGAGAAAAAGTATTTTTGGCCAAAAATCCTTTAAGGCTTTAGACTTACAATTTTCGTCATTTCGGCTCCCGGCTAGATTATTAATTTTACTGTTGTGTTGTTTTTTTATTTTTATTTATATTTTAACCAATGGCTACCCAGCATTACTACATAATAATAACATTGGCATTTTACTACTGTTAAGAGTTGAATGTGTACTTTGTATAAATTAGCGACAGTTATTGTGTTTTATTTCTCAACGAGTGTACAGTTATTCCCTCGTCATAAGTAGTGTAATAATTAACAGCTTGGAACATGTACAGTAGACCCTTGTGCCACTGAGTTACCCAGGCACTCTTGCTCAATTGTTTGTGTCTCACCAAAGTCAGTGTAGAGAGGTCGGACCGACAGTGGTCTAGTTTTTGTTTGCTCTGCACTGTGACGTCGCATGAAATATAGCTGGCTGGCCTCTCTCTCTCTCTCTCTCTCTCCTGGTATGGGAAGGTTTAGTTGAGAAAGATGTAGCTATAGTAAGAGGGACTATCTAAAAGGGCGTCGTAAAAGGTCTGGCCACTTTCGTCCCTTCCAATTTCTACTCTCCAATATATTTCAGTGAGATAGAACAAGTTTTTGACAACATTTGGTCTTCATATTTAACCTGCTGTCATTGCTGCCCTCCCCCCCCCTCCCTCCCATACATTTAAATTCATTTCACATAGTTTGTATTCTAAACCAAACTCTTTCTTACTTGCTGTCATCATTTCCCAAATACAGGAATCAGTTATAAAGCTTCCAGTCTTGAGGTAAAATCCTGAATTGAGAATTTATCCCGATCATGACTCGGGTTTTGGAATGAAAATTTCTTTTTTTCCAACAGGATCAATGTCAAATTTTGTCAACACCTTAAGGTTACTGGACCCTACGTCTTGCACCATTGCAACGACAGGGTGACCTTCATGCTCAAGCTCTTCTATTAAAGTTAACAAGATCTTTTGTATATCTGGGACATCAAAGTCATAAAAATTTGGCTGCTTCCAACTGCCTACCAGCCCGCCAAGCATGACGACCTGGACTTTCTCATGAGGTTTATATAGGATATCCTTACCTTTGTCATAACTCAATTTACTCGCAATGGCCATTTCATCTAATGATATCACGGCAAACCTATCAAGTGGACTAAAGTGTCAGACTTTGTGTTCATGAGTGACAGCACAGAGTGTAAGATGCCACGTTTGAATAACAAATTCTTGGCCCGTTCTTTAAGAGTTGTTTTACTCGGGATTCCTTTTATAGTTTTCAGATATTCATAACATTTGGGACTTGTGCTTCTCAGAGTTAAACCCTCAGACAGTGTACACACAATGGCCTGGGTAACACTGGGCTCTGCCTGTCGAGTACAAGGAGACGCAGGCGGAGTCGATCATCTGACGTCATCACTCCCTCGGCCCTCACCCGCGCCGTCCGACCTCTCTACACAGACCTTCCCCGTCACATAGTGTAACATACGTACACAGTGAACTTCCCCCACCCCCTACGTTGACCTTTGTAGCAACTGTTACGGAGTCTTCTCACGACAAATGTCTTCGGAAAAGTTGAAAAGTAAAATAATATCGACTGTCGTAAAGACCTGCACTGTGTGTTGTGAAGACCACGAATAAAGAGTCAAATGCCGGGAAGAAAAGGAAGTTAGTCTCCATCAAACAGTTTTTTTTTTAGTTCTGTTTAGTGTTTCTGTTTAAGGGAGTGTTTTGTTGATGGTTATAAGTACAAGTGTTGTAGTACAGTATAACCCACCACAAAACACTAAATTATTTCTCAAACACAATTCTACTGTACATAGCAAAATATAATAATAATTTACGAAACATTTAAACAATTATAAGATATGAAATGTGTTTATCTAGTAACTAATTGTTTTATTTAATTGTCCAAATATGAAGAGAAATTGGCAATGAGTGACTGGTGGTGATGACTGTTGGTGGTGGTAACTGTTGGTGGTGCTGGTGGTGATGACTGTTGGTGGTGATGACTGTGTTTGCCAACCAAGCTGACTCATGGACAGTGAAACCTCTATTTAACGAACTATATTGAGATGAGAGTTCGTTATATGGAGGTTACACATACTGTACTAGCGCATATTGACCACATAATGAGGGTGAATGCCACATATCATCATCATCAGAGATCTTGATGTTGAAGTTGAAATTGTTGTTCATAAATGAGTACTGTAATATGTGTAGTCCAGGTTGTACCTCTCTAGTCCGGCATTCTGTGGTCCGGAACGATTTTAGTTTGTCCAATAGGTAGATAGGCAGCTTCTGTTTTTTTTATCTGAAATATTATTACAGGAGTATTAAATTTTTGCTCCTCAAGCTCCAATGTGGGTGAGTGACCTATGCCCGGGTGGGCTAATCCCCGTAAAAAACAACAACAACAGAATCGCCGGAAATTAAGGTGTGTTTACATCCGGCAGTTCGGCTGCTCTCTCTCTCTCTCTCTCTCTCCTTGTCTATACAGAGTACAACATTTAACCCTTCAATATATATGAGCAGTAAATAAGTGTTGCTTTCATATTCTCATGTAGAGTAATGACGATATGTTTTCACATGTTCACATGTGCGCACTTACATACGCGCAGTCTCACTTTTTTTTACCATTAATGGTTAGCTACTTATATTGCTCCATTTATTAACATTAAATAACATTACAGGTACTTCAAACAACCATATTAATTTCTTTACATTAATTTTACTACAACTACAATCAGGGTCTTGTTTTCTTCAGTTTTATATGTAGAACCAATCAGTAACTGGTTTTGTAAGCTTTAACAAAAACAATGCCGGCAGCCGTATCGTCTCCTCTAATATTCCACGTATTATTAATAAATTGTATTGTTAATTTTTCACACACAAACATGAATTCAATAAAAACAAATTCAGAAACATTAATTAAAATATATATATGAACAGTAAATAAGTGTTGCTTTCATATTCTTATGTAGAGTAATGACGATATGTTTTCACGTGTGCGCACTTACATATGCGATCTTTTTTTCTTTACCATTATCGTTAGCTACTTCTATTGTTCCATTTATTAACATTAAATAACATTACTTAAAACAACCATATTAATTTTACTACAGCTACAACCAGGGTCTTATTTTCTTCAGTTTTATATGTAGAACCAGTCAGTCACTGGTTTTGTAATCAACGAAAACAATGCTGTCTCATTTCCTCGTGTTTTAATATTCTATGCATTATTAATGAATTGTATTGCTCATTTTGCACACACAAACAATAATTCAATCAAAAAGACTCAGTAATAAACAATTATGAATGTTTTGTACATAAGAGAAATGACGCTGTTTACACGATTGTGCACGTCGTCTGAACGTTGGCGGGCCGTTCAAACCCGTCGAAATTCGAGTTTCCGCCGTCAAAATTTTTAAATGTGTTGTTTTTTTGTGTTCAAATAGAAAACGTTGAATTAAAAACTCGCGAAATTTGAGAAGCTACTGTACGACATTTAACCTTATTACTGTGTTCATATACTGTACATCAGGGGTGGCCAACCTTTTGTGTTAAGTGATCTATTTTTTCCACAGTTACCCTGACGCGATCTACCAGCCTAATATTCACCCATTGCCATAAAATACGGAGAGAGAGAGTAAACAAATAATATTTTTCAATAATTGTTTTAATATATTGTTAACATGACAAAATGATAAACTTGCTTTACTAATGAGATGGTTAGCACTGCATGTTGTCTGACTGTAGGCGGTGACTGGTAGCCTTATCCAGGTGTTGAGCACCGCATGTTGTCTGACTGTAGGCGGTGACTGGTAGCCTCATCCAGGTGTTGAGCACCGCATGTTGTCTGACTGTAGGCGGTGACTGGTAGCCTCATCCAGGTGTTGAGCACCGCATGTTGTCTGACTGTAGGCGGTGACTGGTAGCCTCATCCAGGTGTTGAGCACCGCATGTTGTCTGACTGTAGGTGGTGACTGCTAGCCTCATCCAGGTGTTCAGCACCGCATGTTGTCTGACTGTAGGTGGTGACTGGTAGCCTCATCCAGGTGTTGAGCACCGCATGTTGTCTGACTGTAGGTGGTGACTGCTAGCCTCATCCAGGTGTTCAGCACCGCATGTTGTCTGACTGTAGGTGGTGACTGCTAGCCTCATCCAGGTGTTCAGCACCGCATGTTGTCTGACTTAGGCGGTGACTGCTAGCCTCATCCAGGTGTTGAGCTCCGCATGTTGTCTGACTGTAGGCGGTGACTGCTAGCCTCATCCAGGTGTTCAGCACCGCATGTTGTCTGACTGTAGGTGGTGACTGCTAGCCTCATCCAGGTGTTC
>NW_024716951.1:1801479-1853852 GCF_018991925.1 Homarus americanus | reverse complement strand
TGAAGAGGATAAAAGTAAAAGAAGTAAAAAGTTATAAAAGGCACCAGTGATCTTGGTCTCCTCACATTCATTATAGAGTAAAATATATCTGTATTGTATAAAACATCGAAGTATTTGTAAATAAAAATAACTAATTAAAATATCCATATATATTTACCAATTAAAATAAAATAATAATCCATTAAACAAGAATAATTATTATATTTTAGGGTATTTATGAAAGACCTTGATGTAAATAAACAAACCCGGAGACACAGGAGACCCCAGGAGACCACAGGAGACCACAGGAGACCACTAGTGTTAACTCTCTATAGTCTCCTTAAAGTTATAGAGTTAAAATTATACCAATGAAGTTAAATTATAGTTATCTAATTTATGAAAGACAATGACACAGTTTAAGAGTAAGTTAAGTAACACCTATGAGTGACCTATGACCTAAGTTCTTCCCTTTTATATGTTACTAATTATTAACATGATATAGGAGATGATTATTGCCTTATTTTGTGATATATTAGAGGGTTAATGATAGATATATGGGAACTAGATGGAATAATTAGGAATGGGAACGATGGTTAGGTCTAATAGTTTACAAGGATGACCTGTCTGAAGGAGTAACTTTAGGGGGTAATTTAATTGATAAAATTTATTTGTTACTATTTAAATATCCTATAAATGTTGGAGGAATTGTAATTTTCTTATGTTTATCTCTTGTTTTTTGTTTAATAGTAACTTCAGATTTTGTTTTCCAATTTTATAAACTCCCTTCAGGTGCTGACCGTCTCCATCATTATCCCAAAATTAATCTCAGCAGTCGAAGGATATTATAGAATTGCAAAACAATTTATTGAGACGTTATTAGCATGATAATAAATAAAAAAGTGAAAACAATAATGCACAGAATCTAACAGATCCTGACCGACCCAAACTAACCTTATCTAAATTCCTACCCTCGGACCTGCGGCATATTAAACCGAATCTTTATACTGTATCTAGTTACAGATATACAGTTCTTAATATGTTTATGGGTTTACGGCTGAATAGTCTGGCTGTCTATGTAACCATTCCACCTGCATAGACTACCAGGTAACAGCTTAATAGCCACAGCATAACAAAATAATACCCAACTTAACCTAACTAACCTCATCTCACCTCACCTAACCTTCCTGACCTAACAACTCCCTTATACTGTACAGTGGAGTCTCTGAGGTCAGTCGATCATTAATTTTCAACTCCTCTAAATTTTTATACAAACAATTTTATTCAGTTCTTGTCTTGTGCAGGTATTGTGTGTGATCTGTGTGGAGATGACCACCCAGCCTGCAACTGTCCCATGTTGGCTCAGCTCGACCTGCCTGTGAGTGACATTTTCTTGCTAATAATATTCTGTAGTTCTTGGACTCCACCTCACTATACTGTACTGTAATACACAAGTTAAATAATGTTATAAGCCATTAATGTTAAAGACAGCTCCTAAGGTCCTTTTTTTTGGCCAAGGTTATCCAGGTGACACGTAACATGCAACTCCACAGCTGTACAAGTAGAACCTAATTTACAAAAGGGTTCCACTGTAAACTGAGATACCCTCCTACAAAAAAAAAATCCCAGAAAAGTTTTAAATGCTACAAAAGTTATAAAAGAATTGGTGTATACAATGACAAGAAGCCAATACTGTACTAAACATAATAAGTAAAATATATGCAATACGGTACAGTACTATATAGGTACTGTAATAACTTCATACTCACGAGAAACACGACAAGATTATAAGCAAAGTAGACAATATGAGATGTTTGGTATCAGTAGATTATAACACAACGATTTCTTCACTTCAGGCAAAACAAGTCGAGGACGCTGAACCACAACTGGCCTATCGGTCCCTGCCGTCATGGGTGCAGGTCGAGGATGGGCCAAAGGGGTTACAGGTGGTTTGTGTTCATCAGAACGTGGCCAAGTTTACCAGACTGGGACCACTTATTGCTCCACATGTTCCTCATCTCCACCCAGATGCATCCTTCCCACTAAAGGTTTGTCACCATTACTAATAACTCTATTTATTGCATTTATAATATTGTTTGACGTACTTTCTTCAACTGCTTTACAAAAAATAAATAAAACTGAGAATTACTTTTTAACCCAAATAATACACTGGGGTTCCTAATGTGCCTCTGGATATTATAAATTTATGTGCATTTTTAAAGTGGATAAACTATGTGAGAAAAATATTTGGTACTGTATCCCCCCTTTTTATTTTTTTATTAATGCAACAATATTATTATTTTTTTTTAATGTGTGAATTGTATTTCAGATATGTCATGCAGGTGGGAGCCACACATATTTGGATCTATCAAGGAAGTGGCTGTGTAAC
The DNA here is from genome assembly GCF_018991925.1 of Homarus americanus. Lineage (NCBI taxonomy): Eukaryota > Metazoa > Arthropoda > Malacostraca > Decapoda > Nephropidae > Homarus > Homarus americanus. Next base: position 1,851,487 of record NW_024716951.1, on the reverse strand, counting down.
TGGCTCAGTCTCATCCCCCCTGGCTCTTCCTCCTATAAGAACTTGCTGGCATGTCAAGTAAGGGCTCAACTTACTCGTCCTTCTAAATACATCGCTGTGTAGAGTTTGAAATAGCACACGATAGAGTAAACAGAGAACCACAGTAAATTTGACCCACTGCAGTTCTCATTCACATGCTATCTAGCGTTAGGTCACTGAAGTCTATGTTTTAATAGTTTACTTGGGTCAGTTAAAAATCATTCAAGAATATCATGCAAGATCAACAAATCACTGAAGACTGATTTATATATGTTATTTGTAATTGTGGATGAAACATTGAAGTTCCTCCTCATCTGAAGGGGAAAATATACAGTTCAATATATATTCCAGTTAGATGTGTTCAATGCATTGGATTCCAAGCTCAGTGCTCTAACATCCCTGCCAGTTAACTCCTTATTGTTATGTTTTCATACAATTTTGCTACTTTAACTGGGTTTAATTTTCTTTTAACGTTAAAGCTTTCATAAAACATCGCATTGGTTTGACACTGTAATGAGCTGTATTTCTTGGAGTACTGTACTTTATATATTTAATATCTACTGTAATTTATTTCAGGTAGAAGATTTGATATATTATATAGCAGCTGAAGAAATAGAAGCAGGGTCAGAACTACGGGTGTGGTACGCTCCATTTTATCAGCAGAAGGTGAAAGAAGAACTCAAGGCACTCGGCTATGGTCAGAGCTTGGGTGGTGCTGCAGTACTCACACGTCGAGTACCACTCAGGCCGCCACAATCTAAGGTCCCACTTGGGGGTCAACTTCACATTAGTACTCCTTCACTTTCAAGAATTGAGGTAGGAAGAGGCCAGGTCACCTTTACCCACAATGCCAAGGGCAGTGAACCTGACAGTCTTTTCCTTGAACAACCAGCAGTCACTGAAAGTCCTCTCGTGGGTAATAAATATCTCCCGGGTGAAGCTGGACTTGGAAGACAAATTCAAACACCAGTCACCTCTGCTGGCTACTTACGTGATGATTACATCCAGCATAAGAAAAGAGTCGATAGTTTGGGACAAGATGATTTTGGATACAGCGCCCAGACTAACCACACAAGTACATCACAAAGCATAGTGTTAGTCAGTAATAGAAACGCCTCAAGGGAACCGGAATGTATCGTAACTTTCACCATAACAGCCGCCTCAGAGAATTACGACCCTAACTCGTCTTCTGGTGAACACTATGACAACGGTAACCTTCAGCCCGAGGAATGTCTGATGGGCGACAGTTCACATGAAGATTCCTCTCCTGACGTAGATAGGAAAGACATCCAATTCCATCCAGTAACTCAGAAGAGAAAATCTTACAAAATCAGAGAACCCAAAACAGGTAATTGAACAAAATCATGTTGCTTTTGGAAGCAATCTGATAAATTGGTCATAAATGTAGTGTGTACAGCATATTAAAAAAAGAGATATATTTTAACTTTAAGAACTAAATAATACATTCCTTTGACAGAAGTATGTGTAGCAGATTCAGATGTGGTCAAACAGCTTCCTCCTCGAGCCTTAGGAGCCCGTGAGCCTCGTCCGTGGTCCTGCAAATACTGCGGAAACAACTTTACGAGTCTTCTTCCATTCGCCAATCATTTAAAAGTAAATTATTATTTTATATGAATAATTTTAGAACCCAGTTACCAGTCATTTGATAATATGCAGCTCTATGAATGAATTTATAATCAGTAATTAATCCTAGGAAAGCCTTCTTAGGATGTAAAGTGATATGAATAAGTGCCTAATCCAATCCAACCCACACCCCTACCCCCCTGGTAACCCATAACGTGTTCTGAACTTCTTACCACCCTGCAGCTTAATGGGAAAAGGCTTACAAAAAAACAAGAGACTTTCCCATTTATGCGATCAACCCTAGTTTACTTTTTGGCTATTATTTACCACAGGCTCACCTCCTGTGGCTAGTAGGACGGTGCCACGTGTGCCAAGAATGCGGCAGTTCGTTCTCCAGTTCCCTACAGCTTCACCGCCACCAACAAGCGACGCACCAGCAAGGGGGTTTCCAAGCAGCGTCTCAAGCAGTATCCGGTGGGTTGCCAGAAGTCTTGTGCCACGGGTTCCACTCATCATATACACTTATGGCCATCCCATCCAAGTTCATTCATTGAATAATACAAAAATATTCAGGAGAAAGGCATTGAACCTTTTGTTGACTCTTTTATGCTCATCTAAATAACATGAATAAATTTACAAGTATTTTGGTCGAGTTTTACATTAGTATTGATGTGTTTTTTGCAGTTATAAGTCTGAATATAACTCTGGTTCTGTTATTTGTCGCAGTGTGTCGAGGAGAGGGTGAGGTCTTGGTGAAGCACGAGTTATTTAGCGACGACGAGGCTGCTGTGGACGATCCGGGAGGGAAGGAGAGTAAAGAAGTGAGTCTTGTGTTTCCCCGAGACAAAGAAAAACATTCACAGCAAATAATGTATAAAAAGGTTTTTTTTATGTAGAATTAATGCACAGAATTACTTAAGTTTTACAAGTAAAATTAAGTCTGGCCACATTTAACTTGATAAGCTGGTGTAGTTGTTGTGTTTCTTTATTTTAAATGTTTCAGTTGTTAAGGTTATTTGCACAGTGGCCTAGAATGTAATTGCTTGACCCTTTTCATACTGAAGTAATAGACTAGTTTTAAATATTTTTGGTTAATAGTGGAAAGCAAGCAGATCGTGTGATGTTTTTATTTATTATATTTAAATATTTATAGAGAGTTCCATAGACCAATTGGGAATGACATAAAGAATTTGACTATTGATTGATTTTCCATCTATATTTTATACCGTTTCCTATTAACAAATAGATATTAATCCCTAGAATTTATATATACTGTACACAGGATGTGAGGAAGATACCTGCTCTCCCGACCAATCATGTAGAAGGTCCACACAGCTGCCAGATCTGTTCCAAGCACTTCGCCAAGGCTGAGTACCTGCTACGACACCTTCGGAAGCACACTGGTGACTTCACGTGTCAATATTGCTTGAAGGTCAGCATCCGAGATCAAATTATTACTACTGAATTATTTACATTGGTTTAGATATCATTTAGATGTCATGGAGGGAAGATTGTCATTATGGGATGTATGAAGAGAATCTGGAATGTTAGTATTCTATAGTATGTTCAGCCTGAAGTGAAAAGGTAAACATATTAAAAAATTAAAAGTAGGAAAGTAAAATTATAAAAACAAGGAAAATCTGTCTTGTCTACATTTTGTGATGGTAGGAATATTGTTAGTTTATATTAAAAGGCAACTATTTGATGACATCTCCTGCTAAACCATGCCACAAAAGTGTGAATCTTGTATAATTTCTCGGGTCAATAACAACAAAAACCCACAAGGAAAATATCTCTTATATAATGTTGCAAAGAATGTATCCTGACCTACTATAGAAATCTTTAATATTTTTTTGTTTTCTCAACAAGGCCACAGAACATAGAGCATCATGTAGCTGGGTAATAGTTAGGGTCAGATATTCTTTTAATGGTTACTTATAGCTGCTGTCAACATTTAAGCAGCTATGAATGATTTATCCTCTCATAATAAATAGCCTCTTCCTCTTAGATATATTTTGGGGGCTTATGTCTGTATGATTGTCTATGAACCTTTGCTCAAAAATAAGGGATTGAGCTTGAAGTCCAGTTGTATGATGTAGAGGTGCGGGGAGGGTCTACCTTCTCTCAAAATTACAGAAGATGGCATGGCAGGTTTATTTAGATTAATAACTCCATCTAATTTTATCTTGTAGGTATTTGCCCGAAAGGAAGGTTTACAGAAGCACACGTGTCCCAAGGGAGGGCACCAAGAGAGACTGAAATGTTCACTGTGTAGTCGATGTTTCCTCAACCCCAACCTCCTGGAGCAACATTACCTCAGACATAAGGGTATGTGAGATGCATTGTTCTCATGTTTTGGGGTAAATATTTTTAATGAAGCATGTCAACCAGTGACTTGTACAGTCTGGGTATATAACTAGTTGTATAGCATTATTTAATTTTATTAGTGTCACTTAATGTACTCAGTGTATTGTAGTTTCTTTTTACATTTATTATGATTTTCTGGTCTCAACTTGTCTGGTTCCTTAAACAGTGAATGTTCTTGAGTAATAATTATAAAATTATTATTAATCTCATTTGCAGGAAACAAAAAATGTATACGTTGTAATCGTACCTTCTCCAACTTGGCCTCACTGGAGCGCCATATGAAGATCTGCCCCTCTGTTGAGATCAGCTCTTTCTTTAAGGTAGTTGTGGACTCTTGTACGTATATTAAATCCATATTCAGCATAAACAAATTTATTAAAGATATTATAAGTTGCTTGAACTTAAAACGGCAAGATATCCGTTTTATTTCTCTGAGGAGGAATGTACCGCTGTGCACGGAGGACATTGTTGTGGCACAGCTGTCGCAGATCACAGGTCTACCTAACCTTTTTGATGATGTTGCAGTGCAGTATATGTGGTAAGGATATGGTCAGTGAGAGAATGTTGGAGCGACACATGGCCAGTCACAGCAGACAATACCAGTGTGAGCTGTGTGGTAAACCTTACAGCAACAGCACCAACCTGGCACAGCATGTACCACTCTGTCGGCAGGTTAGTTGTACATTATTACTCCCAACTTTTATCAGCAATGCTCCAACAGATGATGAAATACATTGGGCCACTATAGTAATGCTGTACAGTCACCCACAAAGGTCCTGTAGACACTGATGCATTATTCTATCCATAAATGCTTCAGATTCAAGAGTTGCAGTCTTGGGGGTTCTTGATTCAGGAGAAGTGACAGGACATTTGTGGGTGACTGTACAAGTATTTAATACAGTACTGTATATTGAATTAAGCCTTTTATAGAATGCAGTTTGTTGTATGTTTGCTTATATTTCTCACTTGACTACACTGAGTGCTGATGTGACAATACAATTACACATGACATTAAGACACACCCACCACAACACAGCATGTTATAAGTCAACACTGTCCATCTCCCCAGAGTCGTCAGGTTGCCTCTATTGGCCACGTTGCTTGTGAAGACTGTGGGGAGGAATTTACCGATGCCTCCGCTTTCCGTGCTCACTACCACACCCACACACACCCCTTCCACTGTTCCTGCTGTAATCACCGGTTCCGGACTCGTGTTGGTTATGGTAAGTCATTATGTGTGTTGCTTCTTTTATTGAAACTTATAATTATGACATAATTTTATCTTTTTTGCCACTGATTGGCCTGTTAGTCATTGTTAGCTGCTGAAATGTAGTTAATTTAAGATTGAGATAATTGTGTTAGTTTAGGATTTCTATAGATGTATACAGGTATATTGTTTTTAGATGTCTCATTACCATGTACACCATTACAAAATTTAAAATAGTTGAAAGGTGTCTTTAGCTGAGAAAGTTGAAGCTCTAAGGGCAAAATTTTTAAATAATAGTGATAAATAAATGCAATTGATGAGTTGATAATAGTTATGTGCTGTAATTCATAGCAGTACAGTATTACCAACATTTAGGATATAATAGCCGTGTAATTCATTTATACTTGTTGCTTTCAGAGGTTCACGTTTGTGAGATTGAGCAACATTGTGATCAATGCAGCAGCGTCTTTCGTTCAGTACAGGCACTGAACCGTCACTATGCAGTGCACGGCCCTCCACCACACACCTGTGTATCCTGCAGGAGATCCTTCTTCAGGAAGGTGCGTCTCCTGCATCTCTTAGGTCATATTCATTTACCCTGGTTTCACAAGAACTGGATTCACACCTACACAACATGGTTTACTGTCTGATACTCCAGTCTTTTGTGTATGCTGTACTATACTGTACTGAGTTAAAGTTCACTTGGATGCAGGTGTGCATTGTGCTCTTCATCTCTCCCAGTTGTGTCCTGGGAAGCATGATGCTTTATGTATGAGAAAAGATGAAAATCACTATTCAGATCCATGTGAGTGTAATTCTTTATCCTTGTTTAAACAAATTTGGGAAGTAAAAGGTAAATTTAGCAGAAACGAATCTGCTTTTTGTAAAGACGATCATAACAAGGTCATCCTCTATATACAATGAATGATACATTGTTTTTTGCAGAAGGACAGATTAAACAACTTGAAATCACTGGTTCCTCCATTTAATAAAGAGTCTTCCACAGGAGAGTTTAGACCGACATGTATGCAGTTTTGAGGCAGACATAAAAGACGTCCCAAAGCAGAAAGAAACGAGCAGGTTTACCTGTAATGTGTGCGGTGCAGCGCTGGCCACTAAACACAGCCTCAACACTCACATGCGGTCAGCTCACGGTAAGGTGTATACTAGTTTGCTGTAGGTACTTGACAGGCATGAAGATCTCAACTTGGCAAGGCTTTCACATAGTTGTCATTGTTGGTATCTTTGAGGCAGATCAAATGTACTTTAATAAATCATGCCAGAAGCCTTCGTGTCCCTTTACTTATAAATGGACAGAATAAAATTTGAGACAATAAATTACTGGTTGTCCACCGGCTCTTCTCACCCAGTAAACGAACATTGGTTGGAGAGCCAATAGGGTATCAGGTTCACTGGTCATAACACCTCAAAGCCTCATTGATCATGTTGAGCGACTCAGACATACAAAAGGTCCCAGCTTATTGTCTCCCCATTTATCATAGTTTCATTATTAAGTCACTAAGGAATTCGGGAAAGTACCTGTTTAGCATCACTGTGTTACAGAATAGTGTCATTAGCCATCGTCTGCTGCCACCTTACTACCGTAGTTTGTGTTGTGGAGGACTGCGCAGAGACCCCAAGGAGTGTTCTTGGCTCAGTGTGGTCCTGGTGTTGTGTACTAGGTGTAGGTTTTGTGTATTAAAAGAATGGTTTCAGTGTAAACCCCGAAGAAACAGATCACTCATAAAAAATGTAGTCACTAGACATTTACCCCACCTGTCATGAGGAAGACCCTGGTCCTCCTGTGTCTCTCTTACCTAAGGCTGAGGAGAACTGTGCTAGTTCTCTTGATCACTTACTAATGTACAGTATATGACTTAGTAAAATATTGCTTGTACTTTTTGGAAGAATGAAATGAAAAGGGAAACTAAATTCATACTCTGTTCTTACTTAGCTTCCATAACCTTCGTAAAACAGAACAGTATCTAACCTAACCTAACCTAACCTCTATATAACAGACTATATGGAGAGGAAAGTCCATTATATCGAGGGTCCGTTAAATGTGAAAACCCCATTGAACAGATAATATAGAGAAAGAAATTCGTTTTTTTGGAGGTTTTACTGTACCTTAGCTCTTCCTCTTTATAAATTGATCTCTTAAGTGTAATACCAAATTTTATACATGTGTCTCTTTAATGTTTTAGTTACGACTGCATTATGTCTTCAGGTGGATCAGCTGCTCGAGAACTACATTGTGAGATATGTGGTAAACAGTTTCACCGGAAGGATCTACTTGGTGAGCACCAGGCGGTACACGCTCCTCCGTCCTTCCCTTGTCCCACCTGTAAGAAATTGTTTAAAACACGGAAGTCATTGGAGGTTCACTCGCTCCTTCACCTGGGCATCAAGAGATTCGCCTGCAAATATTGCAATAAAGTTAGTGTGTATATTTTTTATGTTCTAAACATTTGTGTGGAATATCAAATAGTGTAAAAAGACCCTGTTTGTAATTTAGAACGTTGGTAATTTCATCGGTTATGTTAGGTTAAAGCACAATCCTGCCCATACAAAACAACAATAATATCCCATACATAAAGTTTTGATAAGCAATGTAAAGTTATGCAAAAAGTGGAATTTTAGTTACAAATTTTTGTGATGAATATATTGGGTGTCACCTATCCCTAAAGTTTCAGGTGACATTGAAATACCTGGTTTATGTATCTTAGGGAGGCATATCATCTTAGGCAGACTTGACAGTCTCTTCTTCCTCCAGTAGAACCATGTTATATTGAAACTCTTATAGAACTGTTTCATAGAGCATGTTATTTTCTAGGGATGAATCTTGAGTGCAATAAGAGGTATTTGCTTATTACTGTACACTTGTAAATATTCAGGATTTTTATACATTATTTTCTTGCAGAAATTCCATCAAAAGGTGAATCTGTCCCGACATGAACGCAGCCACATGCCCAGAGGAGCTGTGAAGTGCCAATACTGTGGCACTCACTGCCTCTCAACCAATGACCTGAAGGCCCACCTCCTGTCTCACACAGTGTTCCAGTCTGAGGTAAAGCAACAGGACAACCAGGCTGACTTTGATACAGGGAAAGAAGCAACCCACGATGAAGGTCTTTCCACGTACCAGAACGCTGCAGAAACCAGCGATGGATTAGACCAGAAACTTGATCCTGAGTTTAGGCCACATAATGGTGTGGGACCACAGCTGAAAATTACACGGAGAACCAAAGATGGATTACAGACAGAGGAACGGACATTTTCTGGACCAAACAGTGTAATAGAAGTGGAGCAAAGTCTTGGCTCAACATCAAAGAGAGTAAAGTTAACAATGAAAGGAAAAACAGGAATAAAGAATAACGGACAAAAGGTGAGTTCTGGGTTTAGGACAGGATTAGTACATGGTGTTGCACCTGCAATTGTCTCAGATATAAACATGCAGCCGTCTGTGTCAAATTCAGGTATTCACAATCACTCAACAGTTTTCATCCCTCCTAGAATACCAAACTCATGTTTATCTAGTAATGAACAATCGCTGAACAGTAGTTACTTGGTACCCGGTGAACCTGAAACAATACCATCAAATTCCTCGGGTCTTTGTAACTCTGGTGTATTTCCAGAAACAAGTAATTCATTAAATTCAGGGGTATGTAACTTACCTTCAAATGTAATGCTTGAAACTGCTCCCATAGCCAGTGTCAGTGATGCAACTCATTCTTATAACCTAAACAGTGATGAAAATTGCCATGTGTCTATGGGGAGGAACCAGAGTGACCTGGAACAAATGAACAACAGTCAAAACAAGGACTTGACTCTTGGATCATGCCCAGCAATGGTTGAACAAGTATGTCTGTATGAGTCCAATTCTAATAATGTCTCTGTGACAACTGCCACTACACAAGCACTTGACTGCCATGTTCTTAGCAATGAACAGATTGTTGAGAGTGTTGTGTTAATGACTGACCCGCCCCATACGTCTTGTTAAAGTTTGTAATGTCAGATTTTTTTAATATAATCTTGAAAACCTTTTTCCACTACGATGCAGAGTGACCAATTAATATATGAAATATAATTTATATTAAATTATTCACATGTTTATATATACAGAAACCTTATTCTCAAACTTGTTGCCATCAAAGGAACAATTTGTTTTGTCCTTAATATAGGGGAGTTCAGCATATGTGAATTCACTTATATGCGAGGACCCTATTCATACCAGGAATTAAATTAATTCCAACAAAATTCACCCTTAAGCGAGTAAGCTCATATCACTAAGTCTCTTGTTTCATTGGCTCTCTCTGGTGGTGTTCTTTGCTTCCCGCCACATGCTCTCAGTCTCACATTTACCCACATTCTCAGGACGTTTATGCCAAAATGCAATGGAAAGGAAAACAGACCACCTTGCTGCAATTCCTAAGGCCTTCCACCTCCACTCCCATTCCACCTGCCTTCCTAAACCTTCCACCTCCATCCATGACAATCTGCCTAGCCAGGGTCCTCAACGTCTAGTACACTCTCTTTAACTTTTATCCTCTTCACCACTGGTCGGCTCATTAGCTGTTTGGGCAATCAGTCATGTCTGTTCTGCACTGTTGGCAAGTATTGGGCCTGATTTACCTTTCTTCTCGCAAAGTTCTCGGGCCATTGCAAGAAGAAGGTAAATCAGGCAAGTAAATTATTGGGTCTTATAAGAAGGTCGTTCAGATATCTAGACGGTCCGTCCCTCGTAACGATCTTCAAGAGTGAAGTGCTTCCCCATCTGGAGTACTGTCACCCCATCTGGTCCCCGAGATATGCCAGGGACTGTCGGTTGAAAATGTTCAAAGGAGGGCCACCAGACTGGTGCCTGCACTTCGGCAACTCAACTACCCTGGAGATTGGAGTGCCTGAACTTGTCTAGCTTATACTACAGACGGGCAAGGGGGCGACCTAATTAAGGTGTATAAGCATCTCAAGGGCACTACTCAGTCGAGTGTCCTTACTTGGAGCTGGCGGACGTTTACCCCACAAGGAGTCACAGCTCAAGATTGAAGAAGCCGCAGGTCCAGAAAACTGAGGGCAAACTTTTTCGGAGTGAGAGTTGTGACCTCTTGGAATAATCTACCAAAAGTGTTGTGACAGCACCGGGTGTGAGCTCTTTCAAGACCAGACTTGACCAACACTGGAGCAGGTTCAGGTACTTTCAGGAGCCGGTGCATGCCCAGTACGTGCCAACAGAGACGTGACCGATCGCCCAAGCGGCTAACGAGCCTATCAGTGGTGAAGAGGATAAAAAAAAAAAAGATACACTGAACAACCTTCATATCAGACCTAATAATTTAGTTGCTTGATTTACCTTCTTCTTGCAATGGCCCTAGAGCTACAGCTCATGGTACACAAACACACCTAGGGTTTGGAGGAACGCATCTTCCCCTTACACCCTCATCAGATTGGCTCTAAGGTAATTTCAAACATACGAATGGTGGCGTCCACATGTGTACCCCCTGAAATCCGGGCCTCCCTATAGTTCTCATTTTCTCTAAGGATTAAAGTTTGTGGGTAACTGTCTCATACTCCTGGTTGATGATATCTCTATAACATCTACAGGTATATACAGTTCTTATTCATTTGTGAAATTTTATTTTTTTCTCATCGTAGACGAAAAATATTATACAATTTTCAGCGGAATTTCCTGAAAGTTAATAAAATTGGTGTATTTAAATGTGGGTGGTAAGTTATTCAAGATAGGTGATTGGTAAACTATGCAGTAAAGTTGTCATCCAAAATCATAGTCGCTGAAGATAACAAATAATGGTAAATGATATATAGATTCAACCACGTATTAGCTGAAGAGTATCATTAAAATGCTTAGCAAAGTATCCTAATTTTAAAGTGGAATTTTCATTTAAGTTTTTATCAAATATGTTATCCAGTTTCAACAAGTATCAGTATATATTCATTAATTATTATATCGCAGTGAGTGGAGTGGTTATTAGTTAATAAACCTCTGTGTAGGGTTGGACGATATAGAAAACAAAGTCCTTAGGAAAGCATATATTAGATTAGTTAGTCATTAATATATAAACGTTTTCTTTGATAAACAATTTTGGATATTTATAAAATATTTGTTTTCTTAATATATCTAATATATTGCCAAAATATTCATACTACTTAATTAAAATAAAATAAAATTCACTAAAAATATAAGACAGATTGAATTTAAATGAACAATATATCGAAATTTCTATAAAAACACACTTGGTATCTGAAAAGGATTTGTATATTATTTAAGAGGGTAAGTTTCCTTTGTAGTTTGTGTTAAGTCCTTATCTGGGGGAGCTGCAGGGTCAGTGATCGTAATGTGAGCCCCTGTCGTGCTACGCCCAATATAAATTGCTCGCAACCCGGTAACTTATGCCGAGTTGTAATTTTTGTAGCCTCTTTACTTTACAAGAGGCATTGGCGCCATACCCACAGGACGTAGTTTATAACAAAGGATAAATAAAATAAAGTCTAATTGTCATCCACTGGTCAGTATACAGAGGGTGACGTGAATGTAATTATTGATTTTTATAATTAATTTCCCTGATTAAAATTAGTATATTTGGGGTCAAAATTAATATATAGCAGTATAGGTCTTTCTTGATGCGCAGATTAAGGATATGTGGCCAGAAAGGCGATATTCTGATAATTAAGTCTCCCGTTATGGCCCAAATCCCATCATGGCCATAGTCTCTATGACGTGTCCCAGTATGGTCACTAAGCCCTAATGGCCAGTGTTCCATTATGGCCACTATCTCCTCATGGCCAGAATCCCCCAAGATTCGTGTCCCAATATGACCAGTGTCTAATTATAACCAGTGTCCTATCATGGCTAATATCCCATTATATCCAGTGTCCCCTTATGGCCAGTGTCCCATAATGGCCATAATCTCAGCATGGCCAGTATGGACCCTCCTGGCCTCCCGACACCCACACTGGTTCTGACGTTAACCCGAGTTGTGTGTCGAGTTTGTTTGGTAACGTGAGAGAAAACGTGAGTGTTCGTGGCTAATGTTGACGCGAAGTGACGGTGTACTGATGGCCGGGGCTGGTGGTGTTACTCCTTGCTACAACCACCACTACCACAACATCCACTACCACAACATCCACTACCATAACACCCACTACCACCACATCCACTACCACAACATCCACCACATCCACTACCACCACACCCACTACCACAACACCCACTACCACCACATCCACTACCACAACATCCACTACCACAACATCCACCACATCCACTACCACAACATCCACCACATCCACTACCACCACACCCACTACCACTACCATAACATCCACTACTACAACATCCACTCACCACCACTACCTCCACTACCACCACACCCACTACCACCACCATAACATCCACTTACTACAACATCCACCACTACCACAACATCCACTACCACCACACCCACTACCACAACAACCACTACCACAACAACCACTACCACAGCAACCACTACCACAACAACCACTACCACAACAACCACTACCACAACAACCACTACCACAACAACAACTACCACCACCCCTACCACTACCATAACATCCACTACTACAACGTCCACGCCACCACTACCACAACATCACTACCCTACCACACATCACTACCACAACATCCTACCACCACCCACTACCACAACAACCACTACCACAACAACCACTACCACAGCAACCACTACCACAGCAACCACTACCACAGCAACCACTACCACAACAACCACTACCACAACAACCACTACCACAACAACAACTACCTAAACCACTATTAACATTACTACCACTACCACTATTAACATCAACACCACCACTACATACCTCTGCCACCACCACCACTACTACCACTACTATCACCACTACCACCATAACCACTACGTGTTAAAACTGCTCCTGGGAATAAAAGTCACTCAGCTGCTAGTAACAAGATTTAAAACCTCGTGTCACCGTCGCTCCTGGAAAAAACAAACAAGCAATAATCACACCCAACCAACCTAAACCACGCCCAACCTAAACCACGCCCAACCTACTAAACCACGACCAACCTACTAAGCCACAACCTACCTAAACCACACCCAACCAACCTAAACCACACCCAACCTACCTAAACCACAACCAACTAAGCCACACACAACCTAAGCCACCCAACCAACCTAAACCACCCAACCAACTAAGCCACGCCTACCTAAACCACACCCAACAACCTAAACCACCCAACCAACCTAAACCACCCCAACCAACCTAACCACACCCAACCAACCTAAACCACCCAACCTACAAACCACATCAACCAACCTAAACCACACCCAACCAACCTAAACCACCCAACCAACCTAAATCCAACCTACCTAAACCCACACCCAACCTACCCAAACCACACCCAACCAACTAAACCACCCCAACCAACCTAAACCACACCCAACCAACCTAAACCACACCCAACCAACCTAAACCACACCCAACCTACTAAACCACACAACACCTAAACCACACCCAACTTCCTAAACCACACAACCTAAACACCCCCTACCTAAACCACACCCAACCAACCTAAACCACCCAACCTACCTAAACACCCAACCTACCTAAACCACACCCAACCAACTTAAACCACACCCAACCTACCTAAACCACCCAACCTACCCAAACCCATCAACCAACTAAACCACAACCAACCTAAGCCACAACCCTAAACCACAGCCTACACAAACCACACAACCTACTAAACCATCAACCAACTAAACCACACCTAGCCTAAACCACATCCAACCAACCTAAACCACACAACCTACCTAAACCACACCCAACCAACACAAACCACACCCAACCTACCTAAACCACATCCAACCAACCTAAACCACACCCAACCTACCTAAACCACACCCAACTACCTAAACCACACCCAACCTACCTAAACCACCAACCTACACCTAAACCACACCCAACTAAACCACACCCAACCTAAACCACACCCAACCAACCTAAACCACACCCAACCTACCTAACACACCCAACCTCTAAACCACACCACCTACTAAACCACCCAACCTCATACACCACAACCTAAACCACACCCAACCTACACCTAAACCACACCCAACCTACCTAACCACACAACCACCCAACCTACCTAAACCACACCCAACCAACCTAAACCACAACCAACTAAAACCCACCCAACCTACCTAAACCACACCCAACCTACCTAAACCCACCCAACCACCAAACCACACCCAACCTACACTAAACCACACCCAACCTACACACAACCTACCTAAACCACACAACCAACCTAAACCCACCCAACCAACCTAAACCACACCAACCTACCTAAACCACACAACCTACTAAACCCACTACCAAACCACACCCAACCTACCTAAACCACACCCAACCAACCTAAACCACACAGCAACATAAACCACACAACCTACCTAAACCACACCCAACCAACTAAACCACACCCAACCAACCTAAACCACCCAACCTAAACCACACCCTACCTAAACCACACCCAATAACACAAACCACCCAACCTACTAAACCACACCCAACAACTAAACACCAACCAACTAAACACCCAACCACACACAATCAACCTACCTAAACCACACAACCTACCTAAACCCACCCAACCCTAAACCACACACCCAACCTACAAACCACACTTCTAAACCACACCCAACTACTTAACCACACCCCTAAACCCACAATAACCTAAACCACACCCAACCTAACCTAAACCACACCCAACCTACTTAAACACACCCAACCTACTTAAACCACACCCAACCAACCTAAACCACACCCAACCTACCTAAACCACACCCAACCTACCTAAACCACAACCACTTAAACCACACCCAACCTACCTAAACCCCACCCAACTAACCTAAACCACACCCAACTACCTAAAGCCACCCAACCTACCTAAACCACACCCAACCTACCAAACCACACCCAACCTACCTAAACCACCCAACCAACTAAACCACACCCAACCTACCTAAACCACACCCAACCTAAGCACACCCAACCAACCTAAACCACCCACTAAACCACACCCAACCTACCTAAACCACACCCAACCTACCAAACCACCCAACCAACTAAACCACACAACCTACATAAACCACACCCAACCTACCTAAACCACCCAACCAACCTAAACCACACAACCTACTAAACCACACCCCCAACCTAAACCACACCAACCCTAAACCACACCCAACCTACCTAAACCCAACTCCCACTTCTCTTTTTTTTCCCATCCCTCCCCCTAACCTTCTATCCCCCTCCTTTCCATGCCTATCCTTCCTCCTCCTACCTTCTCCTTCCCATCCTCCCCTCCCTCCCTATACCCTTCCTATACCCCTCCTTTCCATGCCTATCCTTCCTCCTCTACCTTCTCCCTTCCATCCTCCCTCCCCCCCTATACCCTTCCTATCCCTCTTTCCATGCCTATCCTTCCTCCTCTCACCTTCCTCCTTCCATCCTCCCCCCTCCTATACCCTTCCTATCCCCTCCTTTCCATGCCTATCCTTCCTCCTCTCCTACCTTCCTCCCTTCCCATCCTCCCTCCGTTCCACACCATTACCGTCTTGACCATGCTCTCCTCCTCCACCCAGACTCACTATCCTCTCTGTCGGCGTGTTCTCGGTCGTAGAGACAGACAGACAGGCAAGACAGGGGTGGTTAAGCATGTGAATAGACAGTACAAGTGTTTAGAACCAATTAATTACGTTATACAGTCATATGAAAACATTTTTTGTGCTATTTGGAATTATATAAACGGAGGTAATGTTATTTATTTCCTCTGTGTAGTTTTAAATTTTGAATAATATTTTATGGCGTATCACTTGGTATTGTTATTCAGTTCAGTATTTAATTCAATTGGTCAGGTTTATTGTATTATATTCCCGTGATGGTTGTGTAGTGGTTAGTCGTCCATTGTGTGGTAGGGGTGGGGAGGTGTATAGTGGGGGTGTGTGGAGGGGGGTAGGGTTTTCAGAGAGGGTGATTTGAGTGGTAGGGGGAGGTATAGGTGTTTGGTGAGGGAGGGGTGTTAGTGAGGGAAGAGGGGTGGGGTGTGTGGTGGGGAGGTGTTTGGTGGGATGGGGTGTGTAGTGAGGAAGAGGGGTGTAGTGTGAGGAGGTGTTTGGTGGGATGGGGTGTAGTGAAGAGGTGGTGTGAGTGTGGGGTAACTGTAGGGTGGGGGAGTAGAAGTAGTAACATAGCACAAACTAACTCCTTCAGGAGGCTCATTGTTGCGTCAGTGTGCAGGTTGGTTCCCCTTCAGGATTCTAGTCAGCCATAACCTCCCTCTAATTCCCTACCACACACACACACACGCGTTGTAATTATCAAGGACACAAAACTAGAGAGACGGCTGGGCTGTGTTGGACGGCTGGAGTTTGAGAACTTAATCTCTTAATTTAACGCTACATAAACAATCACTCGGGGCCACCATACACCTGATTATAACTTGTCTAGTGTTTGATGTCTCCCCCGTGCTTGAGACACCCTCCCACCCCACCCCCCCATCCCACCCCACCCCAACCCCACCCCACCCCACCCCCCAACCCCATCCCACCCTTCTCCTGTGGGATTGGGGAGACTAAGGACACTCCTACTTTCTTTTCCTACGGGAAATATATCTTTATCTCCGTGTGTAAATATGGTAGTGTGTGTGTGTGTGTGTGTGTGTGTGTGTGTGTGTGTGTGTGTGTGTGTGTGGCGGCTCCGGAGATACACATGACTGCTCCTCAACCTCAACATACAAGGTCTCGTCACTAAAGGAATGTATAACACCCAAAAAATTATTCTAAACAATATCTTTTATATGTTTATACACACACACACCAGCCAGGATTAAAGTGTATGCTTGTGTATAGTGGCGTAGGGGTCAAAAAAATATTGTATGAGACGATATCCTGTTGGTTATTTGTTATACTCGTGTGGTGATGGAGGACTGAGTGGTGGTGATAACATGGGTGGTGTTGACATTGGTGGTGACATTGATGGTGATAGTAGTAATGATAATGATGGTTTAAAGTACAAAACAAGTAAACATCATAGACACAGAACAAATTAACGACAAAAAATAAGGATATTTTCTTTACACTTTATAATATTAGTTTAAAATTACATGGTGTTTAGGTTAGGGTTAGGTTAGGTTTAAGTTAAGTTTAAAATTATGTGGTGTTTAGGTTTATATTCTTATCTATTTTCCAAAGGTTCATAACAGGGAAATAAAATACGCTGGGAAACTCAGACCATTAGTGCGCCATTATTGTGTGAAATTATTTTAATATTTTACGTGTGTGAGAGAGAGAGGTAGCCAGGTAGAATTCCTTCAGTCTTGTGTACTATCACTAATGTGGCATCCTACACCCCGTCCCCGTCAGAAGGTGAAGGAGGCGCAGTAACGTGAGCTGGCGGCCGCCCCTACAGTGATGCACTTAAGTTCCGCCACACTCAGGTATTTCTAACCTTTATAAAACATGGAACAGGGTAAAAAGTGTGTGTGTGTGTGAGTGTGTGTGTGTGTGTGTGTGTGTGTGTGTGTGTGTGTGTGTGTGTGTGTGTGTGTGTGTTAAGGCCCATTCCGTCATTATATTCATTCCCTGCAACATTTTCAGATGTCTAACCTTCACAATGTTATGAATGGCGTCGTATACAAACCAACACCAAAACATCCATGGCGCCTGAACTCTTAACCTTTCAATCATCGTCTAAAGACTCTCTAAAAACGCCCTCGACATAGACTCCTAAGCCTCCCGTGTTTACTTTATTTGTCCTCTCTCTCACCATCAGAGTCACTGTTGTGGTAGCGGTGAGCCCATCGTCAGGGTAAGAGGTCAAGACTCAAACATTAGGACAAGTCATAATTGCCTGGTTCCTCACGTCTGCGTTGTCGTTCCTAGGTTAGGTTTGGTTTGGTTGGGTTAGGTTAGGTTAGGTTGGGTTGGGTTGGGTTGGGTTGGGTTGGGTTAGGTTGGGTTGGGTTGGTTAGGTTGGGTTAGGTGTTGTTACTATTGTTTCCGCCTATGATATTGTCCTTAAGGTTAAATTGTTTACCTGTCCTGTTTATAGTGAGCAATGTGTACCTGTACTGTCTATGTTAATGTTGAATTTAACGTGAATTTGTATATGATAATTATTGCTATCTATTTATCTATCTATCTATCTATCTATCTATCTATCTATCTATCTATCTATCTAACACAAGACACGCTGGGTGAGGGAACAGCGAATGGTATGGAGGAAGGTGATTCGAGTGTTAAAAACCTAAACTAAGATCAGTGTTAAGTGATTGGTCAAGTAT
Source organism: Homarus americanus (assembly GCF_018991925.1). Taxonomy (NCBI): domain Eukaryota; kingdom Metazoa; phylum Arthropoda; class Malacostraca; order Decapoda; family Nephropidae; genus Homarus; species Homarus americanus. The sequence continues at coordinate 1,832,939 of NW_024716951.1, read as the reverse complement.
CGTGTTGGGACTTATACACACACACACACTCTGACCCTGGGAACTGTGTGTGCATGTGTGTCTGTGTGTGTATGTGTGTCTGTGTGTGTATGTGTGTCTGTGTGTGTAATAATAATATATAAATAATAATTGACGGTTTTATTTAAAAAGTTCTGCAGCCCGAAGGCTGAAAATATACATTGGACATAAATGACTTATTACATACATTGGTGGTTTAACAAAAGCCTTCATTAGAGAAAGGTAAAGGAACATACAGTGAACATACAGATTAATGTAGGTGTTGAACAGCAAACTCGTAGTGTAGTAATTCCTCCCAGATGGTGTTGGAGGAACTCACATGGTGTAGTAGTTCCTCAGATGAGTGACGAGGGACCTGGCGTGGTGTAGTAATTCCCTCCCAGATGGTGTTAGGAGACTCACGTGGTGTGTACCTCACAGATGGTGTTATAGGGGGCCTCCTGGTGTAGCCCTCACAGGTGGTGTTATGAGGGGCCTCACGTGGTGTAGTAATTCCCTCAGAATGGTGTTATGAGGGGCCTCACGTGGTAGTAATTCCTGGGTGGTGTGAGGGGCCTCACGTGGTGTAGTAATTCCCTCACAGGTGGTGTTATGAGGGGCTCACGTGGTGTAGTAATTCCCTCAAGATGGTGTTATGAGGGGCCTCACGTGGTAGTAATTCCTCACAGGTGGTGATTAGGGGCCTCACGTGGTGTAGTAATTCCCTCACAGGTGGTGTTATGAGGGGGCCTCATGGTGTAGTAATCCCTCACAGGTGGTGTTATGAGGGCCTCACGTGGTGTGCTCCTTCACATGGTGTTATGAGGAACCTGACGTGGTGTAGTCTCCCTCACAGATGGTGTTATATAGGTGAGGTGTGGTTCCAGGCCTTCCTATCGTAGACGGATTAACACATCGCTGGTTGTTGGGTCTCACGGGCCGTTATCACTGGGTACCTGGGACCTCACTGTGTGAAGGTTAACTTGGGTACGACTGTTACTGTTGAGTTGTTCTCACTGACTTAAGCACTGTTCACCACTGTTCACCTCTGTTTAACACTGGTTCCGTTCCTTTCCTAAATGAAATTGTAACTTCTGGCGAGAACTTGTTGATATTCCGGTGGGGAGGAGGGTTCAGGGGAGGGAGTTGGTATGGGCCAACATAACAGTTGACCTGGCTGCTCCGAGAGGAGCGCCAGGTACGTCTTGACCCTTCGGTGGTCAAGGATGTAGTGTATGTGTGTGTGTGTCTGCGTGTGTGTGTGTGTATGTGTGTGTGTGTGTGGAGTAGACCTACACTACAGACCTGTTAAACGGCCCTGCTGTATGAATGACTCGTTAGGTTATCTTCAACCAGCGTGTGTGGACGTAACTGAAGTTGTTGTTCGCCTTGTCATTTATCATTGTTACGTGTTATAGTACTATTATTCTTCTAACCGAACCTAACCTAACCTCCCTCTCCCCCTTAATCCTGCAGACACGCCAGGCGCCAGTCAGCAATGTAACAAGTCGCCCTCGGGTCACCCCTGTAACTCACTCGGCATGGAAACCTCTCACCCATATGTTTTCTTTTACACAACTTTCTTTCCCTGACAACTTTCTTCGGTGTGTCTAGCCCTAAATAATACCTTATTTATCTGATCACAACCTTCTCAGTCCCGGGAGATGGTTAAAAAAGGCTTAGTACAACTATTATTAATGTATCGGATATATATGACGTCACGGGGGAGCAGTTTGATAACCGATTGGCTAATACAATGAAGTGATGTCATGCCATTGGGTGTGAAGGTATACGGGAATGTTATTGGTTCCTTTTCCATGACGTCACAGTAGTACAGTGGGCGGGGCTACAGTCTGTCGTGTCCAGCTGTTGAAGAGTGTACGATGATTTATGGCAATTAACTTATTCATCTCTGGGGATTATTTCTAATACTCGTAGGTCTAGAAATTTTATGTAGATACGTCTTTAAAATCATATAAGGTGAATGAATGACATAGTGGATCCCGTGTAAACATCAATATCAGAAACAGATGCCGATTACTGTTTTATGATAAATTAGTTATTTTCTTTAAATTCATCTTAATAGAAAAGCTGCAAATATTAGTCCGTAGATTAAAGATTACGTATTTTATTGCGTATAATATTTACGTTCATAAAGTGTCCCCTTATGAACGGGGGGGGGCGGTGAACGCTCGGAAACTGGACCTTTAAATCAGTATGTGGTAACCCTTGGGCTGGGTGTTGTTGCTCAGAGCCTCAGTTCACATGACGGCAGTGGAGGGGGACGAGTTACTAGCCCGGGGACCTGTATTTTGTGGCAATTTCACATTTTTGCCATTATATATGACTACAAGAAGAGAACCTAAGTTTAAGTAGACTTAGATTTATTTTATGTATTATACGACTATAAATAAGTGAAAAAAATGTATATATACTTTGTGAAATGGTTGGAAAGCGAGCAGATCGAGTTTCTTAATCTTGCTGCTGCAGTGATGTTTTATACCAGTTAATAGAATGTATTAATACATTCTCGTATGTGAAGAATTTATTCACTAGTGGTGGTACATAGAACACACACATATATCGCTTCTACTCAGTGTTGTTGAGAGTTAGCGATCATAGAGCATCTTGGGAGTAGCGAGGAATTGGACCAAGATGGGTAACTAATGTAGTGTCACGCCGAGAAGACCCGTGTGTGTGTGTGTCTGTGTGTGTGTGTGTACAGCAGCATGAACTGACAGACACACAGCCTCACCTCGCCTCGTCGTTACCATGGAGCCTCCTCAACATTCCCCGCGACGAAAACTGTGAGTTCCTTAGGTCTTAAATTATTATTCCTTAACAACTTGAGATTATTATTAAAATATCCAATAACCAGGTGTTGTACAGGTGTGTGGTGGGCGTGAAGGGGTGTAAGGTGAGTGTAGGTGATGGGCGTGAAGGTGTAGGTGGTGGGCGTGAAGGGGTGTAGGTGGTGGGCTTGAAGGGGTGTAGGTGGTGGGCGTGAAGGGGTGTAGGTGGTGGGCGTGAAGGGGTGTAAGGTGGTTTAGGTGTGACACGTGTTGAAGGGGCTGCCAGTGTTGCCACTGTGGATACTCTTCCTCTAATAACTTCAATTAACTCTCCATAATTACATCTCTTAAACACTACAAGTGTTTTAGACCTGAGGTGATGCTTCTATATACCTGTTATGTTAAGGTGAAGGTAGTGCTTAGTGGTTGTCTGCTGACCTAATAATGTTTGGTTAGGTTAGGTTATCCTTTTTGTTTGGTTCACTTTATCCATAATGTTCTGTTCAGTTCCTTAATGTTTTGTTCAGTTCCTTAATGTTTTGTTCAGTTCCTTAATGTTTTGTTCAGTTCCTTAATGTTTTGTTCGGTTCCTTAATATTTTGTTCAGTTCCTTAATATTCTGTTCAGTTCCTTAATATTTTGTTCAGTTCCTTAATGTTTTGTTCAGTTCCTTAATGTTCTGTTCAGTTCCTTAATGTTTTGTTCAGTTCCTTAATGTTTTGTTCAGTTCCTTAATGTTCTGTTCAGTTCCTTAATGTTTTGTTCAGTTCCTTAATGTTTTGTTCAGTTCCTTAATGTTTTGTTCAGTTCCTTAATGTTCTGTTCAGTTCCTTAATGTTTTGTTCAGTTCCTTAATGTTTTGTTCACTTTGACCTATTTGTTGGTGAATAAATCAATGCACAGGTTATAAATATGTGATAAATAGTTAAAACATTATGATATAAACATCTTGTGGCAGCCATGTTCAATTGATGAGTCTTCACAGGTGTTTATCTCAGGTAAATATTCCCAATTAGTTATGTTTAATAGGTATGGAGTTGATTAGCTATTTTTAATGGGTGATAGTGTAATAAATAGTAAAATAAAAATAGGCAGACGCTATAGGAAGTTTACTCTGCCTCGTTAAATATTGAAAGGGCTAGTGCCATTTCCTGGTCCTGAGCAGTTTGCATTCCTTGTATGTTGCAGGATTGATTTTGCAACTATGTATTTACACAGTAGTTTCCCTTCCTTGCTATTGACACAAATCTTGAGTTAAATTATTTTTTTTTCCGTGTAAAGTAGTGTGTGTCTTGTGCAATGAATTACCACCACTACCATCCCCCTGCCATGTTGTCTGTCGGAATGCTTGCAGTTGTCACGGAATTGTGTTTATATTATTAACTTAGTGATTTAAATTCCCTCTTACAACCCAATACACTTGTTATTGTGTTGTTAATTCTTGTCTAAACCTCTTGAGTGTCATTCCCACCTTAAATACATTACGAATTTATTCAGAATTACCGATAGTGATATGAATTAGATCTCCTGAAGATTAGACACCCCAGTTTATGTTACGTGAAGGTGTAAACATTATAACCTAACCTAACCTAACCTAACCTAACCTAACCTAACCCCACTTGACCTGACTAGTAAAATAAACTGGGGGGTGTTTTATCTTCAGGTGAAATATTTTATTATATTAAAAGTCATTAGTTTTAAAAGAGATTATTACAGAGACGTTAACGACAGGTGAGGTATGTGGCTTATCACTTTATGGCCCTTACACGAGAGGAGACACCACCCTCTCTTTCAAGTACACAAATACCACCTTTATACTGGGGTCGATAAGGACTGATTACGGGCGATAAATATGGTGGGCTGTGACCAGTCTCCTCTGTACAGATTCGCTCGGCTTGGGTTAGGTTAGGTTAGATTAGGTTAGGTTAGGTTAGATTATGATGATTTAACCCTCTGACGACGATGGTTTAACCCTTTAAATGACGATTATTTCACCCTTCGGGACTCAAAGGGTTAATGGTTTCATATTATAGATTCAGAAACAAGAAAAAATAACACGTAGTTGTATTGAAGGAACCAATTGTAGCCAGTTGTTGACGACAGCTGGTTGTTAAGCCTCTTACATCATTATGACTGTTGTGACGTGTTAGTTGGCCTAATTTGTGCCAGAAACGATATGCATAATGTGTTGGGTGTGTCATGTTTCTGTCAAAGATTCTAACCCTGTCCCCTTGCACCTCACCCCTCTCCCCCTCACCCCCTCTCCCTCACCCCCCTCATCCCTCACCCCCTCTCTGCCTCACCCCTCTCTCCCCTCCCCCCTCCTCCCTCACCCCTCTCCCCCCCCTCTTCTCCCTCCCCTGGATAGCTTCAAACATAGGTTAGATGGATATATGGGCGATAGGGTTGGGTGTAAACAGGACTGCCCAGTATGGTCCAATAGGCCCTCTGCAGTTTCCTCCATTCTTATGTTATGTTTCACCCTCCTCCTCCCTATGTCCCCCTTCAACCTCACCCCTCATCCCCCTCATCCTCACCCCCTCAACCCTCACCCCTCATCCTCCACCCCCCTCATCCCTCCCCAACCTCACCCCCTCAGCCTCACCCCTCCAACCCTCACCCCTCAACCCCTCCACCCCTCAACCCCTCACCCCCTCAACCTCCACCCCCTCATCCCTCACCCCCTCTCCCTCACCCCCTCAACCCTCACCCCTCAACCTCACCCCCTCAACCTCCCCCCCTCAACCTCTCACCCCCCCTCATCCCCCTCTCCCCTCACCTCCCCCTCAACCCCTCACCCCTCAACCTCCACCCCCTCATCCCTCCCCCCCTCAACCCCTCCCCCCCCTCAACCTCTCCCCCCCTCACCCCTCCCCACCCCCTCACCCTCACCCCCCCCCTCCACCCCTCACACCCCTCAACCTCCCCTCAACCCCTCACCCCCCTCAACCCCACATCCCCTCAACCTCCCACCCCTCCCCCCTCACCCCCTCACCCCCCTCATCCCTCACCCCCTCAACCTCACCCCCTCAACCTTCACCCCCCACCTCACCCCTGAACCCCTCCACCCCCTCCCCCCCCCTCAGCCTCACCCCTCAACCCCTCCCCCTCAACCTCACCCCCTCACCCCTCTCCCCCTCACCCCCACTCAACCTCACCCCCTCATCCTCACCCTCATCCTCACCCCTCAACCTCCCCCCTCAACCCCCTCCCTCACCCCTCCAACCTCACCCCCCTCAACCTTCACCCCTCAACCTTCCCCCCCAACCTCACCCTCACCCTCCACCCCTCAACCTCACCCCTCACCTCACCCCCTCCTTCACCCCACCTCACCCCTCAACCTCACCCCCTCAACCTCACCCCCTCAACCTCCACCCTCACCCCCTCACCCCCCCCTCCAGCCTCCCACCCCCCTCACTTCCCTCACCCCTCAACCTCCCTCACCCCTCAGCCTCACCCCCTCCTCACCCTTAACCCTCACCTCTCAACCGTCACCTCACCCCCTCAACCTCACCCCTTCCCCACCTCAACCCTCCACCCCCTCAGCCTCACTCCCTCAACCTCACCCTCAACCCTCACCCCTCAACCCTCACCCCTCACCCTCAGCCCCACCCCCTCAACCTCACCCCTCACCTCACCCCTCACCCCCTCAACCTCACCCCCATCAACCTCACCTCCTCACCCCCTCAACCTCACCTCAACCCCTCCCCCCCTCAACCCTCACCCCCCCTCAACCCTCACCCCCATCAACCTCCCCCTCACCCCCCTCAACCCCTCACCCTCCTCCTCCCCCCTCAACCCCTCACCCCCTCAACCCTCACCCCTCAACCCCTCACCCCCTCAACCCTCACCCCCATCCCTCACCCCCCTCACCCTCAACCTCACCCTCAACCTCACCCCTCAACCTCCCCCTCAACCTCACCCCCTCACCCCACCTCCACACCTCACCCCCTCAACCTCACCCCTCAACCCCTCACCCCCCCTCCACCCTCACCCCCTCAACCTCACCCCCCTCCCACCCCCTCAACCCTCACCCCTCAACCCCCTCCCCTCCCCCCTCCCCCCCTCAACCTCACCCCTCAACCCTCACCCCCTCCCCAAGCCCTCACCCCTCAACCTCACCCCCTCACCCCTCAACCCCTCACCCCAACCCTCACCCCAACCCTCACCCCTCACCCCCCCAACCTCACCCCCCTCAGCCCTCACCCCTCATCCCCAACCTCACCCCTCCACCTCACCCCTCAACCCCTCACCCCTCAACCTCACCCCCTCAACCCCCCCTCAACCTTCACCTCCCTCAACCTCACCCCCCTCACCCCTCTCAGCCTCACCCCTCAACCTCACCCCCTCAACCCCTCCCCCCTCACCCCTCTCAACCCCTCCACCCCTCAACCTCACCCCCCTCAACCCTCACCCCCTCCACCCTCACCCCCCTCAACCGCCAGAGCCAATGAGGTGTCTGATAAAGTCACAGCTGATATGCGTGTGTGTGTGTGTGTGTGTGTGTGTGTGTGTGTGTGTGTGTGTGTGTGTGTGTGTGTGTATGTGTGTGTGTGTAAACAAAGAAGATGCACAGGTAGCGGTCAGCAGCAGATGTGTTGATGTGTCAGGTGAGAGAGAGAGAGAGAGAGAGAGAGAGAACGAACGAACGAACATGCCCGCCCATCCACCTACCCACATCTCTCACCTAACCACCCACCACACAACCACCCACCCACCACCCTAACCATCACCCCACCCACCTCATCCACCCCACCTTTGTTTTCATTCTCTTACCTGAACAGTGTTGTGGCTGGGAGAGGAAGAGGGATGGGTGGATGGGGGGAAGAAGGGAGGGTAATCTTTAAGCATGTGTATGTATGTAATGTTGGCTACATCCACTTGACCCACAACCCTGGACAAAGGCGGCGCGGCGTAACAAGGTATATACGCAGGGGAGGGGGTGGGGTGGGAGGAGGGATGGAGTGGGGGAGGGCGGGAGGGTGGGGGGAGGGTTGTGAAGAATCGATAAGTTCAACACGCGAGATGCCACTGCAGTCTGGAGGCCAGGCACAACCAGCTGGGAGGTAACAGGTACGCTCTAGGACCAGCTGGGAGTAAAAGGACAGTCTAGGACCAGCTGGGAGGTAACAGGTACGCTCTAGGACCAGCTGGGAGGTAACAGGTACGCTCTGGGACCAGCTGGGAGGTAACAGGGACAGTCTAGGACCAGCTGGGGTACAGGGTACAGACTAGGCCAGCTGGGAGGTAACAGGTACGCTCTAGGACCAGCTGGGAGGTAATAGGGACAGACTAGGACCAGCTGGGAGGTAATAGGGACAGCTTAGGACCAGCTGGGAGGTAAAGGGACGGCTTAGGACCAGCTGGGAGGTAACAGGGACAGCTTAGGACCAGCTGGGAGGTAACAGGGACAACTAGGACCAGCTGGGAGGTAACAGGGACAGACTAGGACCAGCTGGGAGGTAACAGGGACAGCTTGGGACCAGCTGGGAGGTAACAGGGACAGACTAGGACCAGCTGGGAGGTAACAGGGACAGCTTAGGACCAGCTGGGAGGTAACAGGGACAGACTAGGACCAGCTGGGAGGTAACAGGGACAGACTAGGACCAGCTGGGAGGTAACAGGGACAGCCGAGACCAGCTGGGGTAACAGGGACAGACTAGGACCAGCTGGGGAGGTAACAGGGACAGATAGGACCAGCTGGGAGTAGCAGGGACAGCTTAGGACCAGCTGGGGTAACAGGGACAGACTAGGACCAGCTGGGGAGGTAAGGGACAGACTAGGACCAGCTGGGAGGTAACAGGGACAGCTCAGGACCAGCTGGGAGGTAACGGGACAGACTAGGGACCAGCTGGGGTAACAGGGACAGACTAGGACCAGCTGGGAGGTAACAGGGACAGCTTAGGACCAGCTGGGAGGTAAAGGGACAGACTAGGACCAGCTGGGAGGTAACAGGACAGCCTGGAACCAGCTGGGAGGTAACAGGGACAGACTGGACCAGCTGGGAATCAGGGACAGACTAGGACCAGCTGAGGTAACAGGGACAGACTAGGACCAGCTGGGAGGTAACAGGGACAAACTAGGACCAGCTGGGAGGTAACAGAGGACAGCTTAGGACCAGCTGGGAGGTAACAGGACAGACTAGGACCAGCTGGGAGGTAAGGGACAGACTAGGACCAGCTGGGAGGTAAAAGGACAGCCAGGACCAGCTGGGAGGTAACAGGGACAGCTTAGGACCAGCTGGGAGGTAACAGGACGAGGACTAGGACCAGCTGGGAGGTAACAGGGACAGCTTGAGACCAGCTGGGAGGTAAAGGGACAGCTTGGACCAGCTGGGAGGTAATAGGGACAGACTAGGACCAGCTGGGAGGTAACAGGGACAGCTTGGACCAGCTGGGAGGTAAAGGGACAGCTTAGGACCAGCTGGGGAGGTAACAGGGACAGCTTAGGACCAGCTGGGAGGTAACAGGGACAGACTAGGACCAGCTGGGAGGTAACAGGGACAGACTAGGACCAGCTGGGAGGTAACAGGGACAGCTTAGGACCAGCTGGGAGTAACAGGGACAGCAGGACCAGCTGGGGAGGTAACAGGGACAGACTAGGACCAGCTGGGAGGTAACAGGGACAGCAGGACCAGCTGGGAGGTAACAGGGACAGACTAGGACCAGCTGGGAGTAACAGGGACAGCAGGACCAGCTGGGAGTGAGGGACAGCTTAGGACCAGCTGGGGGTAACAGGGACAACAGGACCAGCTGGGAGGTAACAGGGACAGCTTAGGACCAGCTGGGGAGGTAACAGGGACAGACTGGTTGGTTAGGTTAGGTTAAGAACACGAATATATAGTAAAGACAAATTTCTCTGTTAATTTGTAAGTTTACTCTGAACCAACAAAATAACAAACAAGTAAAAGGAGCAACCACTGAGTACTCCTTTGCCAAACTCGTGTACTCGGGGTATTAGAGTCGCAAGTGGAGTGAAAGGGAGACTAACTAATATACAAAGTGTGTGTCCGGTGTTTTCATCCTAACCTAACACTAACCCAACATAACCTAACACTAACCATAACACTAACCTAACACTAACCTAACACTAATAACACCTAACTAACTAACTCCTTACTAACCTAACACTAACCTAACACTAACCCTAACACTAACCTAACACTAACCTAACACTAACCTAACACTAACTACAACACTAACCTAACACTAACTAACACTAACCTAACCTAACTAACCTGCTTACTAACTAACACTAACTAACACTACCTAACACTAACCTAACACTAACCTAACACTAACTACTTTAACAACACTAACTCTGCTAACTACTCTAACCTAACACTAACCCTAACACTAACCTAACACTAACTGCTACTCTAACTTCTAGCACTAACCTAACACTAACCCAACACTAACTACTTATCACTTCTTCTAACTAGCACTAATAGCACTTCTTCATTGCTAGCCTAGCACTAACGCTTACTAACCTTACTTCTTATAACCTAACACTCAACCTCTTGCTAACCCTAGCACTAACCCTAGCATAACCCCTACTTACTAACTTCTAGCACTAACCTATCTCTTGCTAACTTCTCAACCTAACACTAACTAACACTAACCTTTTAACATTCTAACACCAACTAACACTAACCCTAGCATAACCTACTTTAACTAACACTAACCTTTAACACAACACTAACCTAGCACTAACCTTTTAACCTAACACTAGCCCTAGCACTAACTGCTTGCTAACACTACTTACTAACCTAACACTGCTTAACACTAACACAACACTAACCTAACCTAACACTAACTTCCTACTTTTAACCTAGCTCTAACTCTAACAACTCTAACCTAACACTAACCTAACACTAACTTACCTTACTAACTAACACTAATCTACTTCTTACTTAACACTTAACTAACACTAACCTTTACTAACCTAACACAACTTTTACTTATCACTAACTTACTAACCTAACACTAACTCTTCTTTCTTCTTACTAACCTAAGTAACCTAACCTAACCTTAACAGGACTTGGGTCACATTCTAGTAGTGGTCTTGTGTCTTCAGCTGGAGTAACATTTAAACCCCAGTGATGTCAGCATATTGCCTCACGCTTCCCGAGATGAAGCTTGTTGATAAGGACGAGTTTATTCTCTGATGACTCAATTGTGTGTAGTACTTGGTCTAGTTTAAGGGAATTTACCTGGTCATTAGGCACCGGGTTTATTCCACCTATTGATTAAAAACCCTAATCTAACCTAACCTCACCTAATCTAACCTAACTCTAACCTAATCTAACCTAACCTAATCTAACATAACTCTAACCTAACCTCACCTAATCTAACCTAACCTCACCTAATCTAACCTAACTCTAACCTAATCTAACCTAACCTAATCTAACATAACTCTAACCTAACCTCACCTAATCTAACCTAATCTAACCTCACCTAATCTAACATAACTAACTAATCTAACCTCACCTCATCTAACATAACTCTAATCTAACCTAACGTAACCTAACCTAACCTGGGTTGCCTAATATTCATATGATCCCTTAAAAGAAATTATTACTGTGACAAATTCTCATAAATGATCGCCAGTGAGAGCGAAAGGGGAAAGTGAGGACTCTAATACCCTGGCGTTTGTAAGTTTTGTTATTGCTGGTACAAAGTAACGCCAGACGCTGCTTATCGCTCGTGCTGGCTGAAATCTTTAGGTAGGAGAATTAGCGGTTCAGGTAACCACAACACACCTTTGCCACCTGGAGTGTTTGGATGCTTCGTTGTGTTTTCGTTGTGTTTTCGTTGTGTTTTCGCTGTTTTAATTAACCTGTGGCTTTTGTAGTGACTTGCTGATAATGTATATATATATAAGAGAATTTATACTGTCTACCACACCACACACACACACACACACACACACACACACACACACCACACACACACCCACACACACACACACACACACCACACACACACACACACACACACACACACACACACACACACACACAACACCACACACCACACACACACCACACACCACACACCCACACACCACCCACACACACCACCCACACACCACACACCCACACCACCCACATCTACCTGGCCAACACCTCAACACCTGGACTTCTTTGCCACATCGCCAACATTTTTTTTTACATACGCTATTTTAAACCTGATTCTCGGGTGGCACTGATGCATGTAGAGGCACTTGGGGTCGTTCTTGGCACTTGGGGTCGTTCTTGGCACTGGCTCTTGCTGTATTCTGATAGTTCTTGCCTCCTGTATCTACTGTATTATGAGGTTTATTGCTGTTGTTGTATCCCGACGACCTCCAGGTATTGTATGTATTTGTATTGTGACGTCATCAGGTGTTGTATGTTTTGTATTGTGACGTCATCAGGTGTTGTATGTTTTGTATTGTGACGTCATCAGGTGTTGTATGTTTTGTATTGTGACGTCATCAGGTGTTGTATGTATTGAATTGTGACGTCATCAGGTGTTGTATTTACTGTAACTCGGTAATGTACTGTACTGTATTCTGGCACTCAGTAATGTAATTAACCGAATGATTTAATAATTAACCCAGGTATATAATAATTAACCAAAGTATATAATTAACCCATATAATTAAGCACTACCACCCTCCACCACCTCTCTGTGACCCGTAACTCCTTATTGACGTAATAGTTCCGGTTCATGGCTTCATTATACCTTATTCTCTTACACCCTCTTACTCCCCTATACACTGATTACATTATTAACATTACCATAAAGGTGTCAGGTTAAGGTGGTGGAGATAATGGTGTTAGTGGAGATAATGGTGTTAGTGGTGGAGATAATGGTGTTAGTGGTGGAGATAATGGTGTTAGTGGTGGAGATAATGGTGTTAGTGGTGGAGATAATGGTGTTAGTGGTGGAAATAATGGTGTTAGTGGTGGAGATAATGGTGTTAGTGGTGGAAATAATGGTGTTAGTAGTGGAGATAATGGTGTTAGTGGTGGAGATAATGGTGTTAGTGGTGGAGATAATGGTGTTAGTGGTGGAGATAATGGTGTTAGTGGAGATAATGGTGTTAGTGGTGGAAATAATGGTGTTAGTGGTGGAAATAATGGTGTTAGTGGCGGAGATAATGGTGTTAGTGGTGGAGGTATGGTGGAGGAGGTACAGAGGTGTGTTGTGAAGTAATTAAGGGAGTATGTGAAGCAACTCTGTCAGGGGTAAGGCCACTGACCTGTTCCTCCCTCACGCACACACCCTGTACCGGAGAGAGAGAGAGAGAGAGAGAGAGAGAGAGAGTAAAAATAAACTTATAAACGGTATCTCTTACCTTACCTTACCTTACCTTACCTTACCTTTCTCTTGTTACCTGGATCATCTTACCCCACATACTACGAGAGTAGGTCACTGCTAAACTAGTCTCACAAACTAGTTTACTTCCCGTGAAAGAAGACGGAAGGAAAAAAATTATCGATGACTTGACTGCATACGTGGTGCTGCCTTAAATGGGGGGTGGGTGGGTGGGGGTGTGCTGGACGGTGACCCCGGTGCTAACAAACCTGACGAAGAGGTTCTTGTTGACTCCTGAACCTGACCTGGAGGTAGGGAGGAGAGGAGGTCTTGACCCCCAGCCTGCAGCCTCACCCCTAACTCCTGTTGACCCAGCCTTACTTCCTGTTCTATACTGGTAGCCAATTTTTAGTTCTTTCCCTTTGATTTTTTTTAGATTGCACCGGAGGGGGCTAGTTTATTGGGCACCCCCTTACATCTTGTGCAAGGTGAAGCGCAGAAGCGTTTACAGCGCCCAACTGGGAAGCATGCTAAGTTCATGCTTGCCTTTATGACTCATGCATTAAGGGCGTAAAAGCCTGAATGGTCATGGGTTTTGTCAGCAAGTTACATAAAGTGACAGAATGATGAGTGTGTGGGGGGGAAATTTCCCTTGCCTTATCTTGCTGCCCTGCCCCTGCCCTAACCCTGCCCTTGCCTTTACTACTTCCCCACCCTTGCCCTGACTTAATCTCTTGCCCCCAGTCCTTCCACTTGTTCTATAATGTTGACCCAGTCCTTTCTCCCACTGTCCCCACCCTTGCCATACACCTTCGCCTGATGCCTCACCCCTGACCTCTACCTCACCCCTGACCTCTGCCCTACATTGCTATCTGAGTCCTGCATCCAGCCCTTGCCCTACCCTGCTATCTCAACCTTGCCCATTGCCTTATTCTGCTACCCCTTGCCCTTCATACCTACCCCCAGCCCTAGCCCCATGACTCCGTGACCCCTGACCTCTGGCACTCCTACTCGATGCTGTTGACCTTACCTGGCGTGTTCATGGACAGGTGTGTGACGACCTTCAGAGAAAAGAACAACAAAATAATAATAATAACAACTCCGAACACTTTAACCAGGGGGGGGGGGGATGTGTTGAGGACGATCGAGAATGTATCGGGTGTTCGGCTTTAGGTAGGAAGGGGGTTCAACTTGTGTCTCACCTTGTCTTTTTCTTACTTCCCTTCTTCCTCTACATTTCTTTCACATTTATCTTAATATCTCTTACTGTCTGTTCCGTCTCATTCGTTCTCTGTCCATTATCACTACCGTCACCCACACCCGTCTCCTGGTCAGGGCTGCAGGCATTAGGGTTGTGTGAGCTGTTTAATGTTTATGTTCTATTAAGACCATGACAACAAACATAATGTACAGTTAAATGGAGTGGCAGCCAAACAGTTTAATTTACAGGAGAGAGAGAGAGAGAGAGAGAGAGAGAGAGAGAGAGAGAGAGAGAGAGAGTTTTGCAAATTGTTGGTGTCACACGCTTGGCACTGTTGTACTGGAGATGATGAAGATTGCCAGGGTGTGCGAGGTGTTTAAGTGCCAGTGCCACAAGATGGAAAGTGCCCCCAAGTTAGCAGATCAAATGAGCCCCAGTCGTAATTGGTTTCAGTCTCATTGGGCCCCTAACTTAATACAGCTATTAAGACTGGGGGTTTACGTAGCTTGGGGCCCCTTAGGACTGGAATCCATGAGCATAGTGGGTCCATTATGACGGGTTGGATTAGTTTAGGGCCCATTAGGAGAAGATAGTGTGGTAGACGGTGGTACAAGGAGGTACACTAGATATGTGGTTAAGTGTGGTGCAAGATGGAGGATGATAAGACACCACGGGGAAGGGAGCGGCAGAGTAAGGTGTGGTGGGGTGTGGTGTGGTGTGGTGTGGTGTGGTGGTGGGTGATGTGTGACTGTTGGTGTGGTTGGGGATGAGGGAGGTACGGGAGGTGGTGATGGAGGGTGCAGGAGGTGGCGGGAGGAGGTGCAGGTTAGCCACGGGGCACACGGGGTGGACAGTCTGGTGAGCAGGTAGGCAGACAAGGTTACAGTCTAGACGTCAGGGTGGCAGGCTACAGGCAGGCAGGGAGAGAGGGAGGGAAACAGGTAGACAGGTAAGTGGTTAGGCAGACAGGTAACACAGGTAAAGTAATCAAGCAAGCAGACAGACAGGCAGGTAAACAAGACAGGGAAGAGAAAGCGACCTCATACAAACGTGGGTCTTCCTGGGTCGTGTACAATGTTGACTGACCACTATTAACTGACCACCAAAACCAAACTGCTAGCTAACCACCGCCACACTATTAGCTGACCACCACCACACTGCTAGCTGACCACTACCTACCCCACCACCACCACACGTCCATGGTAGAGGCCCCATACCATGGTAGTTGTCATGGTAGAATCTCCAGTCTCAATTGTTATCAGTCCCCCCCGCCTCCTTCACTCCAATTACTTACCCACAGTCGTGACCTGCCGTACTGGATGTGAGGTCAGAGGTCACAAGGAGGCGGACCTGTGTGTGTGTGTGTGTGTGTGTGTGTTGAGTCGTTTAGCTAGAAAAATTACAAGTGAGTGATTGTGTGTATGTTTCTCTACGACCGGTCTAGCTCACCTGTCCCTCCCAGCTACCTGTGACGGGCGGCGGGGAGAGGTGAGTGTCAAATAACATATCAGATGGTTGGAGACACGCGTGATAATGGTTTGGTCTAAGGAGGAGCTGCCTCGTGTGGGTCAACAGGTCGCTTTTTGTCTTCTGTCGAGGTCTTGTGTTTGACCCCCAGATCAACACGATGACTGGTAGGCTGTGACCATGGGCTGGGCCGTGCTAGCTTCTCTTTGTCAGTTGTGGAGGGGTGACGGACATAGGGGTATGGGTTAGCTATGGGTAGGTTACGGTAGAGTGGGGGTAGGGTACGAGGTTTGTGGTGGATTATGTGGGTAGGGATGGGGTGTGGTAGGATGTGGGTGATGGGGGTAGTGTGTGGGTTGGTGTGGTAGGATGTGGGTGATGGGGGTAGTGTGTGGGTTGGTATGGTGGGGTATGGGGTAAGGGTGGGGTATAGGGGTGGGGGGTGTGGGGGGTTAGGGTAGGGGTAACTCAATACGTAGGGGGTGTGTAGGTGAACCCCACCACAGCTTCCTCATGGGCCTGTTAAAACCCCCAAGTTGTGTGATGTGTTGCTAATTAGTCTTTCTTTCTTTCTTTCTTTCTTTCCTTCTTTCTTCTTTCATTCATTCTCGTCACTTGACCTCATTTGGTTGGTGACCTGACGTCTGACCTGACTGGACACCTTCACACCATCTTCACACCATCCTCTCTCTCTCTCTCTCTCTCTCTCTCTCTCTCTCTACCACGACGTATTTCCTTTGTTTTACTCTCTTTATCTCTCACCTCCTCTCTCTTCCCTCCTATTCATTTCCCTCGTCTCTTTTCTTTCCTCATTTCTCCCACCTCTCCTCTCCTCTCACCCAGCTGTGCTTTTCGTTAGTGTTAGGGGGAGGTGGGGGAGGTGGGGGTGCGACATGGCCAAGGGAGAGGCATGGACGTAAAGCGAGTCATGAACGTAAATAGGGACACGAACGTAAGAGGGATGAACGTAATGGGAAGGGGACGACTCTCAAAACGATCAATAAAACTCACGTTCTCAGGGGACTCGTGATTATCATCTTCAAGGGCTCAAGCTGAACCCCTGAAGACCTCCTATAAAGATATTAGTTTTAATTATCAGAGAGAGAGAGAGAGAGAGAGAGAGAGAGAGAGAGAGAGAGAGTCATCGTCTTTTTCAGCAGTTAATTTGGCCTCTCCGTACACCTGGGCTTTAATAAAAGGTCCCAATTGGCACATTATCCCCAGATGACAGGTAATTACTCGTTCTGATCCACCGTCACTGTATATTAGTCGTTGTGATAGACCGATTATATTATATTAATACTTTTGTTTAACTTAACTGCTTCAGGTTGAGCTTCTCACCGACCGGCTTGGTAGGGTGACCAGGACATTATCGTAGTAGTTTTTGACCGACGTTAATTGCTATCTCTAACAACTGTGAATCTGGGAGGTTATGTGAGATTTGCTGCCTCCCCGTACGTGTGTCTGTCTCGCTAGAATGTATCCAGTTAAGAGTCGATGAAGTTTGTCATTTGGGTATTTTAGATTAAGATAAGTTAGGTGTGATCTAACGTCTTCATGTTTACGGTATACTCGTGCGGTATTTTCCTGTAGACTGAAGACTGGTAGACTTAAAGGTACAACACGCAGAAGTGACAGAAAGAACCATTGAATTCACAGTGAGACTACCGTGACACACTCTCTCTCTCTCTCTCTCGTCTTGGAAAGGAATCGAACCCTGGCTTTACTTGTGTGTTGAGACAGTGTTCGGTTGCTTCTGTTTCCATGACAACCACGAGAGGGGAGATCACCTGGTTAACCCCTTTCTTTCTCGTCTCTCTCTCTCTCTCTCTCTCTCTCTCTCTCTCTCTCTCTCATTCATTCATTCATTCTTCCTTCACCTCCCCGTTTATCATTCACTTTTCCCTCACCTTTCCCTTTTTTTTGTCTACCTTCTCTCTTCCCTTCTCCCACCCCTCTCACCTCTCCTTCCCTTGATTCTCTCTTACCTCTCCCTCTCCACTTCTCCTCACCTCTCATCCCATTCACTAGCATCTCCTTCAGTTATTACGTCTCGGTAAAAGTTTTGGCTGGGACTCGTGGCGTCAAAGGAGGTCATTAATTACTGCCATGAGGTGATGTCCTAACCTGTCCTCCCGCTCACCTGTCCTCCCGCCTACCTGTCCTCCCGCCTACCTGTCCTCCCTCCTACCTGTCCTCCCGCCTACCTGTCCTCCCTACCTGCTCCTACCTCCCTGCCTGCTCCCTCCGCCTGCCTGTCCTCCCGCCTACCTGTCCTCCCGCCTACCTGTCCTCCCTCCTACCTGTCCTCCCGCCTACCTGTCCTCCCGCCTACCTGTCCTTTCGCCCACCTATCCTCCCACCCACCTATCCTTAACCTAACCTAACAGTCCATTATATCTAGGTGCATTAGATGAGAAACCTCCCTATAACGGACTATATTACCCATTATCCGTTAAAGAGAGGGTTTTTACTGTTAGTGTATCCGAGAAGTCATAACCCTGGGACTCACATCTTCAGAGAGTCGATTTTTCTCACCAGTTCCAGGCGAGAGAATGTAATTATTGACTCACTTCCATTATACGACCACGATTACTTTTGAAAATTCCACTCCTAAAAAAAAAATCTTTAAAAATTACGATAAAAATATAGATTGCGTTTTGTTTTTCTTGGATCAGAACTATGCTTTTGACTGTTTATGCTTTTGAATGTGTAGGAAGTCTTGTTTTTTGTTGTGTGTGTGTGTGTGTGTGTGTGTGTGTGTGTCCTGCCTGAGATGACTGAACTACCACCACCACCAGAGTCACAAGTCATCATGAGGAGCGTATTGAATCTACCAATCTGTGTGTCATGGTAGTATCAGTCATCCTCGTAATGACACTTAGACGTGATCTCTCTCTCTCTCTCTCTCTCTCTCTCTCTCTCTCTCTCTTGTTCTTTCTCCCTTCCTCCTCCTCTGCCAATGGGATCTTCTCATTACCTCCATCAAACGGTGAAATGTAGCTCGTGACGCCGCTGGGGACAACAAAGGCTACTCTCCCTCTCTTCCATGTGAGATTATTACCCTTACGTGCCGCCTCCCTCGTCTCTCGCCCAGACATAACAATAAAGGGCCATTTTTCCCACGTTAATCACCAGGTCCGTCGCTCTTATAGTCATTCTATCGTTTACTAATGCCCGCGTCGAATCACGTAGGCATAATAAGACCTATATTTACATTCCTCTTCTATAAGTTTTCCTTCCTTATGCACGTACATCGTTTTAGAATGGTGGATAACGCCCTTTCTTGACACCCCACTAGGAGTTATTTTTACACCGGGTATCTATAGGATGGTCGACCTTAACGTGCATGGAGTAGCGTCGTCGGGGGGGAGCTTGTCTTGACCCCAGGCGGCAGGAAGTCGGTCAAGTGACTCAGGCAATTATACAGTACGGGTTTTTTTTTTAAACTTTTTTTAAATTAACTTTTGTTCTTTGTTTTCTTTTATACTTTCTGATGTTTTGTGTAGTAATGTTTCTCTTTTGTTTTGTGTTTTTATGATATAGTTATTCTTTTGTTTTACGATATATTTGTGTAGGATTATATTTTGAAGTACCTGGTCACAGCTGGGTTGAACCGGGTCGCCCCACAACTAATAATTAACATAAAAAAATGAACTAATAAACATTGTAAATAAACATAAGGGAAATAAGTAAGAAATGTAAATAAACAAATAAGTAAGATGAAAGATTAAAAAACAAGAAAAAACAAGAATTGGTTAAATTAAATGGACGATAATAATTGAAATGAGTGAATAAACTTGTCTGCTTGTCTGTCTGTCCATGTGTCTGTTATTGGTGGTGCAGCTGCTATGGTGGTGAAGCTGCATGTGGTGGGCCTGTAGTGTGGTGGTGGTGCAGCTTCAATGTGGTGATACAGCTGCTGTGTGGTGGTGGTGGTGAAGCTGTTGTGGTGGTAGTGCTACAGTGTGGTGGTGCAGCTTCAGTGTGGTGGCGGTGGTGCAGCTGCATGTGGTGGCGGTGGTGCAGCTGCATGTGTAGACTACCGGGGTGTCGTAGCTTCTCTGCCAAAAGTGACGGAAACAAAATTTAAGAGGTTTTAGGCGGACGTGATTTAAAAGACCTCCAACTAGGACCAGAAATTACACCATCGAGTGAACAAGTTACTGCCTACCTGCCTCTCTCTCTGTCTGTCTGTCTGTGTGCCTGTCTGTCTTTCTGACTATACTGCCTGTCTGTCTGTCTGTCTTCCAGTAAATGTCCCAGACGACCGTCTTAATAAACTTCCCAATTATGAACATATTTACTCCTGTACATAATAAACATTTTCTTTAATTCTCTCAGTAAATTGAACACTAACCTAACACTAACCTAACTTAACCTAACCTAACCTAACCTAACCTAACCTAACACTAACCTAACCTAACCTAACCTAACCAAGATTAATATTCACAGAAGCATCGTTGGTCCAGTGTGGAATATCGTTCTACTCGTGTCAGGGGCAATAGAGAGGGATGTTGTAAGCGCCCCCGTGTCAGTGTGGCCAACTTTCACCCCCGCTGACAATGCTGACGGGTGCTGACGTCTTTCTAGTGGTGGGGTGCTAACGTTATACTAGTGGGGTGCTGACGTCGTTCTAGTGGTGGGGTGCTGACGTTATATTAGTGGTGGGGTGCTAACGTTATACTAGTGGGGTGCTGACGTCGATATAGTGGTGGGTTGCTGGTATCATGCTAGTGGGGTGCTGACGCTATACTAGTAGGGTGCTGACGTCGAGCTAGTGGTGGGGTGCTGACGTCGATCTAGTGGTGGGGTGCTGGTATTGGCGTTAGTGGGTGCTGACGCTATACTATAGTAGGGTGCTGACGTCGATCTAGTGGTGGGGTGCTGACTTTTTCATTAGTGGTGCGGTGCTTTTATGGTGGGAGATAAGTAGAGAGATAAAGAGATATATTGTAGTAAAATGAAATAGAACACACACACACACACACACACACACACACACACACACACACACACACACACACACACCCACACCTGAGAGAGAAAGATATATACACAAAATCCCCCATAAGAATTAATTTAATGACATTATTAAAAATATACACCTTCAGGTATATTTAATTTAGACAGTTACAGGTAAGATTGATGATGGCAGGTGAAGAAGGAGGGGTGGGGGGGTGGTGGGATGCTGTATCGTGGTGAAGAGTAGTGAGGGTATCCCGGCTGGCAGCTCTGAGGCTGGCTGATTAAAGTGGTGTGTGTGTGTTGGGGGGGGGTGTCATGAATTTCTATTAGGTGATGAGATAAAGAGTTTATCGACAAGACGGCAGCTGTGTCGTCTGGATTGAGTGCGCGGCTGTAGGGAGGAAGAGGAAGGAAGAGTGATGGAGGAGACAAGATTTGGAACACTGCGGCTTTTTGTATCTATCCCCTACCCCCCTATCCCTTGCCCTACCCTCCTAGCCCCTTCTCTTTGTGTTGAAGGACTGCAAGGACGTGTTGATATGGTTTGAGACTTTTTACACCACAACGTCAGCGGAATTTTTTATGTTGGGGGGCTGAGGGAGGCTTCAGTAGTAAGGCTATATCCCCCTACCAGCCTCCCTATCTACCCATCCCTCCATCCCTATTTCCCCTCCCATCTTCTCGTTCCCTCCCACCCACACTCCCTATTCCTCCGGCGGTCTGTCATAACACACACACATACACACACACTTTTCTTGAGTTTTAATGTAAAGTATTCCACCTGGCTGTGAGAGAGTTATCCAGGTGCCCTCCCCCACTAATTAATTATTTACCTGTCTACAACAACAGCAATACAAAACACAGGTGTATTGATGTTATCTCTTTACTTCTCAGAAACCAACGACGCCATTATTGAGTTCGTAACACATAAACATTTCACGGTGACATTTAGAATTTTGTGTCAGAGATGCTGTGTGAACTCGTGGTGTTACAGGTGAGTAAATAAGAATTTTTTTTTAGGTTTTTCTTCAAGAGAGGATTGAACTTTTAACATATGTGGTGGTGGTAGTACGATGGTGTCTTGGAATTTGGTTAAAATATGCCGTTGAAAAGGAAGGAAAAAGTAATGGGGGAAACTTATGATATTGGTTGAAGGATGGTAGTCGTGGTTTATGGTTTGGGTGGGGTAAAGGCCTAGTGTGAGGTACTATTATGACACATGACACTCTTATGACACGCTAAGACATGACACTATTATGACACATGACACTCTTATGACACACTAAGACATGACACTTTTATGACACACTAAGACATGACACTTTTATGACACAACAAGACATGACACTATTATGACAATAAGAAATGACACTATTATGACACAAGACATGATACTATTATGACACTAGAGGTATTGTGCCAAAAATCCTGCAGGAAAATATAAGTAACTCACCTGTAGCCCACCTCCAGGAAGACTGACTCCCAGGTGATAGTGGTATGGGTTCCTTTGCTCACTTACTTCCGTCACCTGTTGCCTCCACACCGTAGAGGTCCCACTGTACCTGTTGTGGTGCACGATGCTCTATTGTGGTGCACGAGGCTATGTTGTGATGCATTAGAATCTGTTGTAATGGTGCACAAAGCTCTGTTGTGGTGCACGAGGCTCTATTGTGGTGCACGAGGCTATGTTGTGATGCACTAGAATCTGTTGTAATGGTGCACAAAGCTCTGTTGTGGTGCACGAGGCTCTTTTGTGGTGCACGAGGCTATGTTGTGATGCACTAGAATCTGTTGTAATGGTGCACGAAGCTCTGTTGTGGTGCACGAGGCCCTTTTGTGGTGCACGAGGCTACCAATTCAACAAGTATTTTTATTTAATTAATTTTGCTACCTTTTTATTTTTTTTAATTAATTATCTAAAAAAAATCCAAGCTGGGGGCGGGTTTTTTTTGTCGGGTCAACACAGTGTTTCTAAAAGCTTAGTGTTATTTGTGTTTCTTTGTTGTTGTCGGAAAGTACACAGCGTCACCGGAAGTAGCCAATTAAAACACAGATACTAAAATGATGGGAGTAGTTATTGTTGTTACGTTATTTCTTGGTTAGGTTAGATTTATTGGTTAGCCCAGAGGTTAGGTCAGATATTAGTAAAGTGAGATTAGATTAGTTATCGGTAAGAGATTAATTAAGCCAGATTAGATTAACCCAACTTAGATTATGCCGGATTAGTTGAGCTCGAGAAATAACATAATCATTCCGTAATAGGAGTACGGGTCATTTTATCTGCCCAGGATGAACACGGATATCCTGGCGTTACTGATACGTAGGATGGACTGGGGAAAAAAACCTCCCACAAACATTAATACGAGAATTTATTTATTTTTTATTTATTTTTTTTTAGAATTACACAATGAGGTGAAAAAAAAAATATATATAAAACAGTATTTATTCCTCAGAGGTCTCTCTCTCTCTCTCTCTCTCTCTCTCTCTCTCTCTCTTCAAAGGAAAGAATTGGGGAAAAAATAGAGGAAAAAAATATCGCCCTCTGGAAATAAAAGACAGTCTGACTCCATGTTCTTCCGTCTAGTAAAAGTCGGAAGGTAAATAAACTGGGAAAAATATATTGTATATATCTACAAAATTCCCCTAAATATGAATAGTGGGGGAACTCGGTGCTATTGCCCACAGTAGTAGATCAGGGGAAAAAAGTTTTAAAGAAATCTGAAAGGAGTAAATTTCCCTTAAAAAAATTATATATATTTACTTTAAAAAATATTAATTTCCTCCTTAGAATATTATTATTTTTTTGATTATTGTAAAAGGTTATACACACACACACACACACACACACACACACACACACACACACACACACACACACACATCACCAGTGCCCAAGTCAACCAGCCCACAATCATTAAATCAGCTACGACCTATTGCAATCACCCCAATACCCAGCCTAATCTGTGAAAGTTTTGTGTTCGACTGGGCTTATGCTGATATTGCAGGAGTCGTAGACCCTCAGCAATTTGGCAACATGAAAACTTCCTCCACCACTCACTGTCTTGTCAGCTTTCTCGATTACATATACCGCCATCTCGAGAAACGAAAAACGTCTGTAGTTGTCGCCTTCATTGATTTCACTAAAGCGTTCGACCTAGTCGACCACAATATAATCATCAACAAAGCTATTGACCTCGGGCTTCGGAGAAGTTTTATACCATGGCTTACAGACTTCCTCAGTGACCGACGCCAAGCTGTACGCTTCCAAGGGGCTGTCTCCACCTTTCAGTCACTCACCTGTGGCGTCCCCCAAGGCACCAAGATGGGACCACTCTGCTTCCTTATGCTCATCAATGATGCCCTAAGAGGAACCCCTGCTCGCTGGAAATATGTCGACGACTCCACCATTGGGACCTTCAGCGTCACCAATTCTGTTCTGACTATACCGCCCTCTTCAGGATTTCCATTGAACAGTCTCCAAAACTGGGCCACCAACAACCACGTCACCATCAACCATACCAAGATCATGGTTATGCACATCAACCTCTCCTCCGACGTTGTCCCACCCCCTTCCATTACTTTAGGTCCCAACACACTCCAGGTTGTAGATTCCACTAAGCTCCTCGGCGTCACCATAGACAACAAACTAAATTGGAAACCACACGTCAGTGAAGTTGTCAAATCCTCCAGTTTCCGTCTCCACCTCCTCCGCTGACTCAAGTCCCTCGGAGTTCCTGCACCCGAGCTCCTCAGCAGTTTACACAACATTCATACTCCTAAGCTCACCTATGCCTCCCCTACCTGGTCTTCCTCCCTAAATGCCACACAACGTAAACACTCTGAAAGTGCAAAGAGGGCATGCAAGATTATTCTCTCCCCTTCCTACTCCACATATCAAGAAGCGCTCAACACACTGACCCTTTCGACTCTCACTGACCATCACCACGACCTCATCTGCAAAATTGGTAAGAAGCTTCTACACCATCCTCGACACCGGCTCCTACTACCACCTGAGATCCCTAGTCCGAGAATTGCTGTTCGACACCACAACCGCATCCAGCCCATACGTGCACGAACTGATCGCTATAGGAACAGCCCAGTCCCAACCATTGTAAAAATTATCAATAACTTGTAATAAACCAGTGTATTCACTCCCAGTAAACTCTACTCCTTGCACTGTCACTATGTTGAAATGAACTGTAGTATGAGCTTTTCCCCATCTAGTTATTATATGTCTTATTTGTGTCACTTATGTTACTTGTATATTATTTGTAATTCGTAACCCATTCCCCAAATATGTAACTGTATATTTTCAGCCTTCTGGCTGCCAAGCTCTTTCAATAAACCGTTAATTATTATTATTATTATTATTACACACACACGGGTTTCAAGTATAGTCATCAAAGGTAGTGAAATATATTCATAGTTATGAGTGCTTGAGTTAATTTTAATTTTGCCGGGAAAAATATCGCCATTATGTAAACAAGAATTCCATTTAAAATAAACATGTGGCTGATAAAATCTCTGTTGACACACACACACACACACACACATATTGATTTAGTGAGCCAACCTAACCTAACTCCACCACACCTCTTCCCCTTTCCCCCCTCCCCCTACCTCTCCCCTCCATTACTACCACTACTAGATACCTTACATGAGTGGTCAGTAGACTGGCAAATGAATTTTAATACTGATAAATGCAAGGTACTACAGATAGGGAAGACGAATACAAACGTTAAGTATAAACTAGGTAACACGGAAATAGAAAACTCAGTTTGTGAAAAAGATCTAGGTGTATTTGTTAGCAACGACTTGAAACCTAGAAAACCTGTATTAGCGTTCGCAACAAGGCAAACAGGATTCTTGGGTTCATATCTAGGTCTGTGAGTAACAGAACTGCTGACGTTATCTTGAAACTTTACCTAGCATTAGTGAGGCCACACATGGATTATGCGGTTCAGTTCTGGTGTCCTTATTATAGAATGGACATAGATTCTTTGGAGAGAGTACAAGAAGAATGACAAAATGATCCATAATATTATTCCATATGAAGAAAGACTGAAAAGCTTAGGCTTACATTCATTAGAGAGGCGTAGAGTTAGGGGAGATATGATAGAGGTGTACAAGTGGGTAAGTGGGATTAACAAGGGTAAAATGGAAGATGTTCTGAAGCTCAGTAATAACGAAATAACTAGAACAAATGGCTAATTAGATAAATTCCGATTCAGAAAGGATATAGGCAAGCACTGGTTTGGTAATAGAGTTGTGGATATGTGGAATAGGCTACCGAGTGCTATAGTAGGATCGGGGACGCTAGGGAGCTTCAAGACGAAGTTGGATAGGCACATGGAAGTGCTGGGATGGTGTGAGGATCTGCCTGTATGGGCCAGTCTGGCCTCCTGCAGTATCCCACTTTCTTATGTTCTTATGTTCTTATCACCACTACCTACCACCACCTACCACCCTACCACCAACCACCACCTACCACCCCTCACCTACCACCACCACCTACCCACCACCACCATACCACCTACCACCACCTACCACCCACCACCCCACCCACCACCTACCTACCCCACCTACCACACCCCACCTACCCACCACCCACCACCTACCACCACACCTACTACACCACCACCAGATAAAAATAGACAAGACCGAAATGCGTCTCTTCCAGGAAAGAAAAAAAAATATTACACTAAGGTTGTATCCCTCGCCTGACCCGCTATACATGGGAGTGGAACAGCTGTCTGTCTTGTGTCTGTTCCTTAAAGCTGATTGTTCCTGCTCCTGTTGTTGTTACTGTTACTTTGTTAATAATCCTGTTGCAGCATGTCATTTTCTGTGATTAGTACAGTCTGTCTGCTCTCCTGTCTGCTCTCCTGTCTGCTCTCCTGTCTGCTTGTCTGTCTGTTTGTCTTTCTGTCTTTGTTCCTTAAAGCGGAATGTTCCTGCTGGTGATACTGTTACTGTTCCTGCTGTTGCTTATCGTTTTTCTGTGAGAGGAACAGCTGCATGCCTTGATTATATTCCCTGAAGCCGAGTGCTGCTGCTGCTGCTGCTGCTGCTGCAACTTGTCATTTTTCTCGCGGACTGAGAGAGCAGCAGCTGCCTCCCGTGACCACCCAACCTAAAGCTGAGTGTTCCTGCTGCTGGTGCTACTGCCGCTGCTCCTACTGGTGATACTACTGCTGGTGCTATACTGCTACTACTTCTGCTACTGCTACTGCTCCTGCTACTGCTCCTGCTACTGCTACTGCTACTTCTATTGTCTCTGTTGTTGTTGCTTGTATTTCCTTCTTCTATATCCATATGGGTGATTCTCTGCTTAATAATAATAATAATAATAATAATAATAATAATAATAATAATAATAATAGGTCTTGATGATTAGGTCACAATCTAAGGTTAGGTTAGGTTGGGTTGGGTTAAGTGCCGTTGGGTTAGGTTAGGATAGGTTAGGTTAGTTTAGGTTAGGTTAGGTTAGGTTAGGTTGGGGCCTATTAGGACTGGTCACACTTCCTGGGTCGTGACCTGGCTGGCTGGTCTCGGAAGTCGACTGGCAGTGGTATAATATCTTGGCCATCTGGCTATCTTCCAACCAGTGGTGTTACATGGAACTGTCACGCTGAGGTCACGACTAGATGTCACGTAGCACTGTCACGCTGAAGTCACGTCTAGATGTCACGTTTTATACACCTTGGAAAGTTATAGGTATAATCCTAACCTAACCTAACCTAACCTAACCTAACTTCCCCTACCTTCTTACCTGTGTCTTTACCTGTATTATTGTTCTTTGGTTAAATGAAAAAAAAAAGTTAAACTAAGGACTGGTGTCACGTTGGGCTGGGTGGTCGAGGACTAGGTCGGGTTGGTGGTGGGTTGGGTGGGGTGGCTGGCTGGGTGGGTGGCCACGTGGACTGGTGGGACTGGTGGCGTGTAGGTGGCCACGTAGGACTGGGTGGCCACGTAGGGGCTGGGTGGCTATGAGGTTGGGTGGCCATGTAGACTGGGTGGCCACGTGGGGGACTGGGGTGGCCACGTAGGGACTGGGTGGCTGTGGGATCAGGGGTGGCCACGTAGGACTAGGGCTGTAGGGTTGGGGTGGCCAGGGGCTGTACACAGAAGGGGGGTGGCCACGTAGGGTTGGGTGGCCATGTAGGACTGGGTGGCCATGTAGGACTGGGTGGCCAACATATGGTTCAGTAGTTCTTATTGTTGAGATTATTATTTAATGTTGTTTTGTCTCCAGGTGAGTGCCAATTGAGGTTCGTGTGTGTCATTAGTGTAACGAGGCAGGTGATGTATACCTTGTGTGTGTGTGTGTGTGTGTGTGTGTGTGTGTGTGTGTGTATAATTAACATAACATAAGATCATACAAGACATGTGTACATAAAGCCTTTGTGGTTTATATTCACTGCATTACAACATCTTAAGATTAAATGTGTGTAATTACCTTAGGCGGATTACAGGTGTGGTACAGTTGCCAGGTGTGGTACAGTTGCCAGGTGTAATACAGGTGTGGTACAGTTGCCAGGTGTAGTACAGGTGTGGTACAGTTGCCAGGTGTAGTACAGGTGTGGTACAGTTGCCAGGTGTAATACAGGTGTGGTACAGTTGCATCACACAGCTCGACCTTACTCTTTACTGAAAGAATAAATAAATACTCAACCTATACATAATCTCGTGTATGATATTCATACTGTATACATATATACAGGATATACTGCAGGTTGAGGCTAATTATAAAGCCATATTACAACGGAAAAGGGATTAATAACTGAAACAATTTGGTGTAATTAAATACCCGGCACTAAATTAGGTAATTAGTGAGGAGGGGAGAGAAATTTATATGAGGATTGTGATCAAACATGCGTGGTGGTGTGTGGGGGTCAGGAGGGTGTGTGGGACAGGTGGGGACTCAGGAGGGTGTGGGGGTCAGGGAGGGTGTGGGGGTAGGGGGTGGGGGCTGGGAGGGGTGGGGGGTGTGGGGCCAGAGGTGTGGGGCAGGGAGGTGTGGGGGTAGGGAGGTGGGGGTAGGTGGGGTAGGAGGTGGGGCTGGGAGGGGTGTGTGTGGGGGTCAGGAGGGTGTGGGGGGTCAGGAGGTGTGTGTGTAGGGAGGGTGGGGGCTGTGAGGGTGTGGGGTAGGGAGGGGTGTGGGGGTCAGGGATGGTGGGGATGATAGGAGGTGTGTGGGGGTAGGGAGGGTGTGTGGGGGGTTAGGAGGTGGGGTGGGCTCCTGGGAGGGTGTGTGGGGTTAGGAGGGTGTGGGGGTAGGGAGGTGGGGGACAGAGGGTGTGGGGGTGGGTCTGGGAGGTGGGGGTTGGGGAGGGTGTGGGGTGGGGTATAGAGGTGTGTGGGGGTAGGAGGGTGGGGACAGGGGTGGGGGGTCAGGAGGGTGTGTAGGAGTGTACGGGGCCAGTGGTGTGTTGGGGCCAGGGGTGTGGGTGGGTCAGGTGTGTGGGTAATAGGTGTGTGGGGTGGGTCAGGGGTGTGGGGTGGGTCAGTGTGTGGGTGGGTCAGTGGGGTGGGCTGGGGTATGGGGAGTCAGGGTGCTGGCTCAACTCAGAGGTGACTGTAATTCTTGAGACAGTGGACAGAAGTTAGGGACAAATTTCTACCTCCTCCTTCGAAAAATAGGTGTAATATTCTTGATTTTGTATTTCTTTTGTCTTTCAATACATCCTTCCTTCACTCTATCTCTCCTTCATTCCTTCTTTCCTTACTTACTCCATCTCTCCATCCCTCCCTCTACTTAGTCTTCTCCTCCTCCCACCATTATCTCTCCTCCCTCCAATTATTCTCCCTCTCCATAGTCAGGTACAGTACGAATCTACCTCCCAATATTATTGTTTCTTCCGTAGGGGTGGGGCGGCGTGGGTAGTTCAGGGGTCACGCTCCCATGACTGTCACCCACGGCCTCCCCACCCACGTCTGTTGATACACGCCTGTCAGTCACCCACTACTCACCTTCTGTCTAATTGTACAACCTGTCTATCTCTGGTTAGCCCTGCTGTCCTTACGTTTCCTGTCTACTCCCTCAAGTTCCCAGTCTGGTCCCTCATGCTCCCAATACGCTCTCTCATGCTCCCAATACGCTCTCTCATGCTCCCAATATGCATTTTGTGTGTGTGTGTGTGTGTGTGTGTGTGTTGATGGTTGTGTCATCCAGGGAAGGAGGGAGTGTGGGAGGGGAAGAGGGGGGAGGGAGAGGGTATCAGGTGTTAGTGGGCGTGTAATGCTTGTCATCCCCCCCTCCCCCTTCTCCACGGCTTGTTATGACCGCCATCCTCTATGACTGTCATGCCTGGGTGTCTGCTTGCTTGACTGCCATGCCTGGGTGCTTGACGGCTTGACTGCCATCCTTGCTTGCTTGACTGCCATCCTTGCTTGCTTGACTGCCATCCTTGCTTGCTTGACTGCCATGCCTGGGTGCTTGACGGCTTGACTGCCATCCTTGCTTGCTTGACTGCCATCCTTGCTTGCTTGACTGCCATGCCATGTCTGATGTCTACCAGTAAATCTTACGTCTGTGTGGTTATCTTTCTTCATCTTCCTGTTATCTTCTTTATCTATGTAAATCTTGACTTGTCTTAAAACTCCTAGTCATTTAAGTCTGGGATGGCCTGACTGACTGACTGACTTTCTCTGTACCAGTCACTGTATTTTACTTCTGTGACTTACTTACCGTCTGTGTCCTGTTTGTTTGCCTTCCTGTCAGTTGGTCTGTCTGAAATTGACCTCTTAGATTACTTACTGCCTCTGTGACGGTAGATGGTAGTGGTGATAGTGAAGATGGGGAAGAGGGTAGGAGAGGGAAGGGGTGTGGAAGAGGAAGATAAGGAATGGTTACGAGGAAGAGGTAGGGAGGAGGGTGAGGAAGGAGGGGGGGGGGTAAGGAATGGGCCGGAAGTGCTAGAAAGTTCCTATAACTTCTAGATGCAGTGTCGTAATCCAAGATGGCCGTCATGACCCCAATGTAGAAATCTTTTGTCTTTGGGGATGGCGATTCGGTCTACCTCTCCAGATGCCTTGACCACTTTCCATGAACTCTGATCCCGTGTGTTGGTTGGCCTTCAAGGATGGACCCTCTATTGTTCTATAAACCCGGTCTGTAATTCAAGATAACAAGAGTGAAGACTGATAAACGGAATGCTGCGCTGTTCTTAGTGGTGGATGACCGATTGACCGAACAGATGACTTTATAATAAGAGTATTGGATTACACATGAATTATCCCCGATAGCCAAGTGGGTCAATATTACATTACCATTATCCTCACTGCTGGCTTAACAACACAGCTGCCTCGGGGTATCATATTTCTGGGAATTTATTCTTGGTTGTGATGTTGTACTGTTTTTATCTGATGTGTTGAGGTGTAATTATCCAGTCAACACCGGATTAACACAGAGCAACACTTGTGTAACGAGAGGGAGAAAACTTGACCATGTGTTGCGGGTGTTGACTAGTGTTTCTTCTGTCTTGATCACTATTTCTTCTTCACCGGCAATAAATTGTTTCATCGGAGGCAGGTGAAGAGTCAGGTGAGCCTTAGTATTAATTACCTGGAGTTTACCTGCCGTTGGTTTCCCAGGATCGTCTTATCTGTTGAACTACCGTGTTGTTGTGCCTCTTTCCCGTATGACATATCCGCTCCATCTTAGTTTAATCAAGTTTACACACACGTTTTAAACACGACATATACTGAAACATCCAATGAACATTTCCT
>NW_024716951.1:1751479-1796479 GCF_018991925.1 Homarus americanus | reverse complement strand
ACAAAGTAACACTGGTGAGAGACAAAGTAGCACTGGTGAGAGACAAAGTAACACTGGTGAGACACAAAGTAGCGGGGGTGAGCAGTGGCCAATATGAGAGCAATGAAAGGCCGCACTGTTGCTCTCTAGGCTGTTTTATGGCTCCTTTGTGGGGATTTATGACTCCAGGTACAGTGAGAGAGAGAGAGAGAGAGAGAGAGAGAGAGAGAGAGAGAGAGAGAGAGAGTGTGTCTCTCCTACCCGGACCTCACCTTCTGCTCACGTCTCCAGGTTAATTCTTAAGGCGGGAACGTCTGCCTTCGCTCTGCTGTGTGTGGGAGAGCTTTTAAATGTTACTAGAAACGGTCCCTTTAACATTTAAAGGGACCGTTTCTAGTAACATTTAAAGAAACCGATCAAAAGGGTAGTTTTAAAGGGAGAGTTTCTTTTAATGAAGGGTTTAAAGGGACAGTTTTAAAGGGACAGTTATTAATAAAGGGTTTAAAGGGAGAGTTTCTATTAATAAAGGGTTTAAAGGCACAGTTTTAAAGGGAGAGCTATTAATAAAGGATTTAAAGGGAGAGTTTCTATTAATAGTAAACATTGATCGGCTCTAAAGAGATCCCGGTATAAAGTGTGAACCAATGTGATAACTTGGTTGGCTAAAGTAGTTTACAGGTCGTGGGAGTGAAGGAAGCGATATATGTCCGGTTAATACCCACCCCTCGTGTGTGTGTGTGTGTGTGTGTGTGTGTGTGTGTGTGTGTGTGTGTGTGTGTGTGTGTGTGTGTGTGTGTGTGTGTGTGTGTGTGTGTGTGTGTGTGTGTGTGTGTGTGTGTACTTTTATGTATTAATTATTTTCAGCCTTTGTAACTATATCTCTACCTGTACTTTCTCTACCTGTACTTTCTCTACCTGTACTTTCTCTACCTGTACACCTCTACCTGTACTTTTGTCTCTGAATTATTAAGTGCCTTCACCTGTATCTGTACCTTAATTGAATACGACGCCTGTACCTATATGCACAGCTGTTAATATTGCCTCCTTAATGAGTCTCACCTGTCAGTGTGATGGGTGGTGGACAGGTGACGGTGGCTGGCTGGCTAATGGTAGTGCTTCCATTTCCCCTTCTGTTATATAATATTATTCTTCCATCCCTTATTTACTCTTTCTCTTTTTCCCCCTCTTCCTTGTCATTCTTTCCTTCTCCCTCTCCCCTTCACCCATTCTTCTTTCCTCCGCCCTCTCCCCTCACCCATTCTTCTTTCCTCCGCCCTCTCCCCTCACCCATCCTTCTCTCTTCCTCTCACTCATTCTCCTCCCTTCACACACATTGAGAGAGAGAGAGAGAGAGAGAGAGAGAGAGAGACTCGTGCCCACATTTCAACCCCCTGACGTGGTGCCTTAAATTGAGTCCAATGTTATGATCTTGATGGCTGCTTGATCAATCGATGAAGCTCCTCCCACTATTGGTGTCCTCGGTGATGATTCAACGCCCTTAGCAACCACCAACCAATCAACTTTTATCAATTGTATCTGTTGCTAAGGACGCCAAAAATGGGCGGAGCTTAGTCGATAAGTCCGAAAGGAAAGAAAAATCACGTGTGTGTAATTGACTTTTTTTAAGTAGTGGCGAATGTATGTTTATGTGTCCCTCCGCGGGTGGTTTGTGCGCGCGTCCGTTAGTCTGACAGTCCGTCCGTCCGTCCGTCAAAGAGTTGTCAACACGATAACTCTCTCAAATAGCTCTGGATCTTAACTAAAGTTGGTAGATGTACTTATCACTACAAGATCTCAGACCAGTTCAATAATCAATGTTTTATATCATTACTGGACAGACTTATGACCTCTTGACCTGTGTTGTGATGGAGGAATTGACCTTCTTTACTGATAACATTGTTCTTTGTGTTGTTGATAATTATTAATGTTGTTTTTTGTCTCTCCCCAGGTGAGTGCCTACTGAGAGTCGTGTGAGTCATCAGTGTAACGAGGCAGGTGATGTATACCGTGTGTGTGTGTGTGTGTGTGTGTGTGTGTGTGTGTGTGTGTGTGTGTGTGTGTGTCCACTAAGCCACTATAACCTGTTGTGTAAATCATGAATCATATTGTAGTATGCATGTATCTATGTATCAACTCTGGTAAAATGTACGCTAAGGAAGTATCCATCCATCAGAAAGTCAAGTCAGAAAAGGTGACCAAACGGGTAACTAACACTGCCACCTCCTCCCCACGCCCCGCTCCGCCACCCCTCCATGCCCCTCCCACTCCACGCCCCTCCCACCCCATGCCCCTCCCACCTCACGCCCCTCCCACCCCACGCCCTCTCCCACCCCACGCCCCTCCCACCCCACGCCCTCCCACCCCACGCCCTCCCACTCCACGCCCTCCTGCACCCCACGCCCTCCCACCTCCACGATTCTCCCACCCCACGCCCTCCCACCCCATACCCTCCTGGCCCCTGTTTATCGCCCTCCCAACTTCACGCCCTCCCACCATCGCCCTCCCACCCCACGCCCTCATACCCCACGCACCCCCCTCCAACCCCTAAAAATCGGTAAAAAACACAGCCATCAGGTGAACAAGTGAACACAGCTGTTGGGTTATAACTTTATGCTAACTATTATTACATGACCAGAATAATTACCTACCTTCATATTTTTGTTTCCGGCGCCAATTTGGGAGAAATTTTGAACATGTAATACAAAATGAGGAAACAAAATTTACTCGGGTGTTTTTGTAATTCCTGACTGTAACTCTTACTGTAACTGTGACTGTAACTGTTGGTATTTGTCGGATGTTAATGACTGTATGTTGGGATTGATTACAGTATGTTAGGTACAGTTTATATATATATATATATATACATTATGTCAGAGGTGTGTCAGTATTGATGGCTGTGTTGATATAGTGTAGATTAAATAGATGGTAGGATTAATTTATATTGTCTGAGGATATATATATATATGTTACATGTTTATATTTGTGTGTATATAACTAACATGGTGTGTGTGTGTGTGTGTGTGTGTGTGTGTGTGTGTGTGTGTGTGTGTGTGTGTGTGTGTGTGTGTGTGTGTGTGTGTGTGTGTGTGTGTGTGTGTGTGTGTGTGTGTGTGTGTGTGTGTGGTACAGAATCTCTTTGTATTGTCTTTAAAATACAGGATGATTGACTGTATTATGAAATGTAAGGGAGAGACTGACTGACTGACTGACTGACTGACTGACTGACTGGTGTGTGGTAATACTCTCACTAAGTAGGAAAAAATGTTCGGCCCTCACAGCATATTGAGTAAAGTGGGTGATACCGGGGTGTGGGTGGGTGATGCCGGGGTATGGGTGGGTGATGCTGGGTGTGGGTGGTGATGCTGGGGTGTGGTGGGTGATGCTGGGTGTGTGGGGTGGGTGATGCTGGGTGTGGGTGGGTGATGTTGGGTGTGTGGGTGGGTTGGATGCTGGGGTGTGGGTGGGGCAGGATGCTGTGGGTGGTTGATGCTGGGGTGTGGGTGGGTGATGCTGGGTGTGGGTGGGTGATGCTGGGGTGGGGTGGGTGATGCTGGGTGGGTGATGCTGGGTGATGCTGGGTGTGGGTGGGTGTGAAGAGAGAGAGAGAGAGAGAGAGAGAGAGAGAGAGAGAGAGAGAGATCACTTTAGCCACACACCCAAAGTTTGCTCCTGGCTGACCTGGCCACCTCCTGCCTCACCGCCTCACTTCTGTCACTCTCCCTCACTTGTTACTCTCCCTCACTTGTCACTCTCCCCACTTGTTACCTCCTCTACTTGTCACCTCCTCACTTGTCACTCTCCCTCACTTGTCACTCTCCTCACTTGTCACTCTCCCTCACTGTCACTCTCCCCTCACTCTGTTACTCTCCTCACTTGTCACCTCCTCACTTGTCACTCTCCACTTGTCACTCTCCCTCACTTGTCACTCTCTACTCACTCTCCCTCACTTGTCACTCTCCTCACTTGTCACTCTCCCCCTCACTTGTTACCTCCCTCACTTGTCACTCTCCCTCACTTGGTCACTCTCCCTCACTCTGTCACTCTCCTCACTTGTCACTCTCCCTCACTTGTCACCTCCTTCACTTGTTACTCCCTCACTTGTCACTCTCCTCACTTGTCACTCTCCCTCACTCTGTCACTCTCCCTGACTTGTTACTTCCCTCAC
Organism: Homarus americanus; assembly: GCF_018991925.1. Classification (NCBI taxonomy): domain Eukaryota; kingdom Metazoa; phylum Arthropoda; class Malacostraca; order Decapoda; family Nephropidae; genus Homarus; species Homarus americanus. The sequence goes on along the minus strand of NW_024716951.1, from coordinate 1,792,335 downwards.
TTGTCACTCTCCCTCACTTGTCACTTCTCACCTGTCACTCTCCCTGACTTGTCACTCCTCCTCGACTTATTACTCTCTCACTTGTTACTCTCCCTCACTTGTCACTCTCCCTCACTTGTCACTCTCCCCGACTCTGTCACTCTCTGACTTGTCACTCTCCCTGACTTGTTACTCTCCCTCACTTGTCACTCTCCCTCACTTGTCACTCTCCCCTCACTTGTCACTCTTTCCCCTTGTCATTCCCTTCCTTCTCCTCTTCCTCCAATCCTCTTTTCCTTTCGATTTCCTCCGCCTTCTCTTCTTCCTCTTTATCTTCCTTCCCTTCCTCCATTCTTTTAGTCTTCTCCCCTTTGTCTTGTTTATTGAATATTTCCTATTTTTCCCTCGTTTAATTCTGTCTCGGCGTTTCCTTCCCCTCGTCCTCTCCCCTCTCGTCTTCCCCTTTCCTTCCGCCCCCTTTTTTTTCTCCTTCTCCCCTTCGTCTCCTCCCCCCTCCTTCCTCCTCCTCCTTCATCTTTTTTCCCCCTCGTCTGGTCTCTTTCTCGTCTTATCCACTCTCTTATCTCCCCTCTCCATCTCCTCTCCCTCTCACTCTACCTTCTCTCCCACCCTTCCTCCCTCTTTCCCGTCCTCCTCTTCACCTCTCTCACTCCCCTCCCTCCTTTCCCTCTCGCTTTCATTTTCCACCACCATCTGAGAGAACCGCCCTCTCCCTACCTCCTCCCCCCTCCTCCGTCTCCCCCACCCCTCCCCACTCCCTCCCTCCCCCACCCCTCCCTCCCTCCCCCATTCTTCCCCCTCCTCCCACTCCCTCTCCCTCCCCACTCCACCTCCCTCCCCACTTTCCCACTTCACACCTCCCCTGCAAGACTCACAGTCTCATTTGCATCTTGACAACAGCGATCACTGGCACAAATAAATGTTATGCGACCCGGAATATAAATGTTTTACCCCGGCGTCTTGAGTGGTCGGAAATTAAAAAAAACAAATGCTCGTGCTGTCAAACTGTCAGCCACCCGTCAGCCGTTCATCAGCCGTCTGTAAAGCTGTCAGTCCTGGTCAATGTTGGGTAATGGTTCGTCAGCTGTAACCTCTGTCGCTTTATTACAGAGTGAAGGGAAGTGCCAGGCGATGTGGATTGCTCGTGCTGTCGATATTTGTGGAAGAGCTTGGTGTTGTCTCTCGTACACTCTACACCCCTGTACACCCTCTACACCCCGCTACAGGGCGCTACACCCTATACACCCTGGCAGGGAGAGGCAGTCGTCCACCACAGCCCCCCCAACATTAATAAGATTTATTCTCTCTGCGGAAAAGAGACGCTTGGTACTGTGTGTGTGTCCACTGCTGTTGTTGTTGTTGTTGCTACTGTTACTGATACTATTGTTGTTGTTGTTACTGTGTGTGTGTGTGTGTGTGTGTGTGTGTGTGTGTGTGTGTGTGTGTGTGTGTACAGGTATAGTGCTCACCCCGCCCAGCTACGAATAAATTAACTTAATATGGTTTACCCTCTGATAACAGCCCCTGACTCCTCCACAAACACACGGGGCTGCTCTCACCCTTCACTCTATTGTAGTCCCCTCTTGACCTTTCTGAGTCACGAAGGGAGTAGGGGGTGGGGCCTATTCCCCCCTTAAATAAAAAAACGAAAAAAATATAAGAAAATTCATCCCTCTGATTTGACTCTTGTGCGTGTTGGAGTCTCAGTGTAATTGTGTTGCCATTTTGTGTTGTTGTTTATATGATGTTGTTTGATTGGGTTTATGCGTTGTGTTGTATAGTTGTTATGGTTAGGTTAGGTTAGGTTAGGTTAGGTTAGGTTAGGTTAGATTCAATGAAATTTAATCTGATTTATTTAATAATGGCGTAAATGGCAAGAGGAGGAAAAAGAAGAGGAAGAAGAATAGAAAGAAGAGGAGTTGTAGATAAAGAAGAACAAGAAGAAAAGTAGGAAGAACAGTAGAGGAAAGAAGAAGTGGAAGAAAAAGGTAGAAGAAGAAAGAGAAAGTAGAAGAATAGAGGGAAGAAGAACAAGAACAAGAACAAGAACAACAAGAACATTAACAAGAACAAGGGACTGACTCATCTCACCGTAACAATAACACTTGAGACAAACTTCCCTCCTAGTCGCCTGAACTCACGGTAGATAATGTCGTTTGTATCCACGAGAGGGGGGGGGGAGGTGGAGGTGAGGTGGAGGTGAGGGGAGGAGGAGGTGAGGGCAGGTGGAGGTGAGGTAGGTGAGGTAGTGGAGGGGAGGTGGAGGGCAGGTGAGGTGGAGGTGAGGAGGGAGGTGAGGGGAGGTGAGGACAGGTGAGGAGGTGAGGTGAGGTGAGGGCAGGGGCAGGTGGGAGAGAGAGGGCAGGAGGGGTAGGTGGAGGGAGAGGGGTGAGGGCACGTGAGGGGTGAGGAGAGAGGTGAGGGGAGGTGAGGGGCAGGTGGGAGGGGGAGGTGAGGGAGGTGAGGAGGGAGAGGGGAGGGCAGGTGGAGGTGGGAGGTGAGGGCAGGTGAGGTGAGGAGGAGGTGAGGGCAGGTGAGAGAGGAGAGGTGAGGTGAGGTGAGGGCAGGGCAGGAGGAGAGGAGAGGGCAGGTGAGGGCAGGTGAGGGAGGGAGAGGTGAGGAGAGGTGAGGCAGGTGAGGGCAGGTGGAGGTGGGAGGTGAGGTGAGGGGAGGTGAGGAGGGGAGGTGGAGGGGAGGTGAGAGGGCAGGTGAGGGGAGGGCAGGTGAGGTGGAGGGCAGGTGAGGTGAGGGGCAGGAGGAGAGTTTTACTTCACAATGACTACTAAGGTAAGATCTGTGTCATGAGTCTCTGCTGTTAGGTTAGTTTGTGTTTGGTTTTTAGTTTAGGTTAAGTTGGTTAAGTAGCATTAGGTTAGGTTAGGTTAGGTTAGATTAGATTGTTAGGTTAGCATTGTTAGGGTTATATTAGGGTCAGCATTAGTTAGGTTAGGTTAGATTAGATAAGGTTAGGTTAGGTTAGATTAGATTAGGTTAGGTTAGTTAGCATTAGGTTAGATTAGATTAGGTTAGATTAGGTAAGTTAGCATTAGGTTAGGTTAGCATTAGGTTAGGTTATGAGTCATCAATTCTCAGGTGATCTAACGTGTGTATCAGTCGAGGTACACAACGGGAGGTGTCGGAGCCGTCCAGGACTTATCAGGCGAGGGAATCCTGTGTTTTAGGTCGTTAACACAAGGTTGTACTGCTAGGCTTATGATTAGTGACTATTACGACTAATGTGTTTCTATAGTGTATGTCTGTCTGATCTATCTGTCTTTGTTTATCTGTCTGTCTGTCTGGTCGCTTCGCTCCCTTCCCCCTACACAGACAGACACAGACACACACACACTGCTTGAGTATCGATTTTTGCAGGATAATTACAATTTGTTGGCTGAGTCTCCCATTGTCTTGTTTTTGTTCGGTATGTCGGTAGGGAGGCGAGGGAAGGAAGAGGAGGAGAAGGAAGAGGAGGAAGGGGAGGAGGAGGAGGAAGAGTAGGAGGAAGCGAAGCAGGGAGAGGGTAGGAGAGGAAGGGTTGGGAGAAGAGGAAGAAGAGGGGATGGTGGTAGAGTAGGGAAGAAGAAGGAGAAGAAGAAGAAGAAGAAGAAGAAGAAGAAGAAGAAGAAGAAGAAGAAGAAGAAGAAGAAGAAGAAGAAGAAGAAGAAGAAGAAGAAGAAGAAGAAGAAGAAGAAGAAGAAGAAGAAGAAGAAGAAGAAGAAGAAGAAGAAGAAGAAGAAGAAGAAGAAGAAGAAGAAGAAGAAGTCCCATTGTCACCAAATATGTGTCACTTACAAACGAGATTGGGAAACATGATTAAAAGCACCAAAAAACTCCATATCGTAACTGTGGCTCCGGGTGTCGTATGTCTTACTAATAGTTACGATATGCGATACTCACTTTACGATAGATTCTCAAAGATATACTGGTTAGGTTAGGATAGGGGGAGAGCTTAGGTTAGATTGGGTTAGGTTAGGTTAGGTTAGGTTAGGTGAGGGTTGAAGAGGTACTCGGCAGGGTGGAGGAGGAGCAGTACCAGTTGGAGTGGAGGAGGACCTGGGTGGGGGGTAGAGGAGGACCTGGGTGGTGGGAGGAGGACCTGGGGGGGTAGAGGAGGACCTGGGCGGGGTGGGAGGAGGACCTGGGGGGGTAGAGGAGGACCTGGGCGTTGTGGAGGATGACCTGGCGGGGTAGAGGAGGACCTGGTTGGGGTAGAGGAGGACCCAGGGGTGGAGGAGGACCCAGGTGGAGGAGGACCTGTGGGGGAGGAGGACCCAAGGGGTAGAGGAGGACCTGGGTGGGTAGGAGGAGGACCTGCGGGGTGGAGGAGGACCCAAGGGGGGGAGGAGGACCTGGCGGGGTGGTGGGAGGAGGACCTGAGTGGGTAGAGGAGGACCTGGGGGGTAGAGGAGGACCTGGGTGGGGTGGGAGGAGGATCTGGGTGGGGTAGAGGAGACCTGGGCGGGGAGGAGGACCTGCGGGGTGAAGGAGGACTTAGGTGGATCACTGTGTCGGGTCATGATTGAATTCCCCAAGTATCATACAAGATCACCACGGTGGATGGGGGGGAACTAGTCGACCATCAAGAGTGTTATCCCACCTCTGTCTTTAAAGCCGATTAGTTTATGGTGTTGGTGTTGAATTATGGGCGTTAGCGTGTGTGTTAGTGTGTTAGTGTCGGGTGGCCTGGAGAGCAGATGGTCAAGGGGTGGCGTGGCGGCTGGTGTAACCCGATAACTGGATTAATTATGTCCAACCTGAAGCCTCTTGGGTCCTTCTCCCTCCCTCTCACCTGTCCTTTTTATCTTCCCCTCTCTCTCTCTGGGAGGATCAGGGCAGCAGCAGTAAGTTAGTCTAGATGCTTGACGTTGTAAGTTATCAGTCTAATTTGGTGTGTGTGTGTGTGTGTGTGTGTGTGTGTGTGTGTGTGTGTGTGTGTGTGTGTGTGTGTGTGTGTGTGTGTGTGTGTGTGTGTGTGTGTGGTTCTTCCATTATTCCCCGTCACCTGTTTCCTGGCTCACACAGTTCCTCTCACCTGTTGTATATAAATCACCTTTTCACTCACCTGTGTTCTGTTTATTATGATTTTTATATGTTTATTATCTGTTCGTCTTTTGTTTTTCCCTTTTTACCGTAATTATTTGTTTATTTATTTATTTATTATTAATATTATTATTATTATTATTATTATTATTATTATTATTATTATTATTATTATTATTATTCTCTTCTAACCAGTCACTTTCTCTCTACTATTGTCTAACCTGTTCTAGAAGCTGTCGTGTCAGCCGGTCCATTAGTGTACTCAAGAGACCCGACCACTACCAAATGGGTGTAGGGTGTAGTAGAGAGAGAGTGTAGGGTGTAGGAGATAGTACAGGGTGTAGTATAGGGTGTAGAAGGGGTGTCAGGTATAGTCCCATTAGCCACTCAGAGAACCCAGCCACCACCACTACCGCCGGTACAGATCAAAGACTTTCTGAGGGTGTGTTGTCGCGTGTCTCACCATCGGCTTTTGAGATGCCCAGCGACGCCCTCTCCTCCTCAAGAGCATACCGGATTTTTAGGTGTTTCTCGTGTCTTTGGTGTGCCGAATTTAAGGTCTTTGGTGTGCCGGATTTAAGGTCTTTGGTGTGCCGGATTTAAGGTCTGTCTGGGGGTCTTTGGTGTGCCGGATTTAAGGTCTTTGGTGTGCCGGATTTAAGGTCTGTCTGGGGGTCTTTGGTATGCCGGATTTAAGGTCTGTGTGGGGGTCTTTGGTGTGCCAGATTTAAGGTCTGTCTGGGGGTCTTTGGTATGCCGGATTTAAGGTCTGTGTGGTATATGCCGGATTTTAGGTGAGTATCGAACCTTTTAATATGTCGATTTTTAGGTCTTGATCCCCCTTCTGGAGAGCCGAATTTTAGGTTACTTTAGACCCTTTCATGTGCCGAATTTAAGGTACCTGTCGGTTCTCTGGATCCCGGATTTAAGGTGACATTGGGACCTGTAATGTGTCTAGTGTATACACGTTTTTTTTAGACCAGCCAGGGTGTCGAATTTTTCCCGTTCTCTACTTCGTCTACCGTGTGGGGCAGTACTGTTGTGGCTCACCTCTGATTGGCTCTTTGGCTCACCTCTGATTGGCTCCCTATATCAGCTGGAACACTCGCGGAAGGTCACACACACACGCACACACACTGCCAATCAATTTATAACACCTGCAATGTTATGTATGTATGTATGTATGTATGTATGTATGTATGTATGTATGTATGTATGTGGCAACTGACCCTCACTCTATGTCAGTTTCCATATTTCTTTACTTGATTTAGAGATGAATGAAAACTAAAGTAAATAAAATAAATACATTTATTGATAATATAAAGTTTTAAATTGAAGAAAGAAAAAATTCAAAGTATTTATATTATATAAAAATAAATATTAACTCAAGAAAATAATTTGGAGAGATATTTTAGAAATTATATAAATGAAAATATTAATAAAGAAAAAATATTAATTAAAAGTATACAAAAAGTTTGGGATGTGGGGGAAATATCACAGGATCATTCTCATAAGGCACACCAAAAAAGTCTTAATTAAGGATATATATACAAAGTTTGTGAAGGGAAGAATGGTCCATCGTAGTGAGAAGGGGTTTTTTTCCCCCACAAACTCTCCCGGACTACCGCTGTTGGGGGAAAAATTTGATTATTTTCCCTAGATGGATTTAGTCCTCTGTATGAGAGAGAGAGAGAGAGAGAGAGAGAGAGAGAGAGAGAGACTACTGATGGTATTGCCGTTTTAGTCAATCCGCCGCAGCAGCCACGTCACCACCGCCGTTTATCCTGCCGCAGCCGCCACCATGTCTCTCTTGCCGCAGCCGCCACCATGTCTCTCTTGCCGCAGCCGCCACCGCCGTCGGGGATATCTTTAATTAGTTTTGATGCTTGGTGAGACAGACAGAGAGCTGGAGGGGGGGGAGATGGGAAAGATGGAAAAATGGGAAGGGAAACGAGAGATGGGAAACATGGATAGGGGGGAGGGAGGGAGGGGAAGGAAGGATAGATGGATGGACAGAGACGGAAGAGGAAGCACAATGGATGGATGGGCAGATGGGAAACGGAGGGAGGATGGGGGGTTGGAAGAGGCCAGGAAGGAAGCGCTTGGGAGGGGGTGGGAGGGATTGTGTGAAGGGATAGGATGGAGGATGTGAAAGGGGAGGGAGGTGTTTGTGGAAGGGTAAAGGTCACCACAAACAAATAGAAAGGGAATGGAAGGGTGTGTGTGTAAAGGGAGGAAGAGGATGTGAAAGGGGAAAAGAAATGTACCTGTATCCAAAATTATACCATTAATTGCACCGTAATTTACCCCTTTATTTGTCATATATACCTGGAAAAAATACACCTGACCCTGTATTTGTCCATGTGTACCTGTAATCTGTACCATCATTTATACATGTACAATACCTGTATCTCTTACCTGTAGTTGTACCTGAACCATTATTATACCTGTCACCTGAAGCTAATATTTCAACCAATATATTTATTAGTACCAGAACATAAACTGTACTATTATTTGTAACCTGTATTTAGTGGTACAAAGCTCACTATGAGGTATTTCACTCCACTACAGGAAGTTCCATTGGCTAGAAAGGAAGGGAGTTGATTGATGGGGAGGGGGGGGGTTGGTGTGGGGGAGGGGGAAGGAGGTTGACAGGAGAGATGGATGGGGGTGAACGGAGAGGGGATAAAGGTGATGAATAGGGCAGGTGATGGTAGGTGGTAGTAGTGGTAGGTGGTGGTAATAGTGGTATTAGGTAATGGTGGTTTAGGTTAGGTTATGTTGCACACCTCACCTCCACTGTCACCTACTCTTGTTTACCTACTCCCTCCCTCCCTCCTTGCTTTGCTCTCTCCCTCCCTCCCTCCTTGCTTTGCTCTCTTCTCCCTCTCCCTTCTTGCTTTGCTCTCTCCTCCCTTCTTCTCCCTCTCTTTCCTTTCATTCCTCCTTTCCTCTTCACCCTAGCCTCTCCCTTCCCTCCCACCATCCCTCTCCCTCCCCTCTCTCCCTTCCCCCTCCCTCCATCACCCTACACTACCACACCTTGACATGATATAAAGGGGGGAGTTAATGAGATCAGGTAACAGGTATGAACCGTGATGACCTACCTGGTATTGACACCTGTAACTTAACACATATATATATATATCCTATTATGTAATTAGTGTCGCCTCACCTGAAGATTACCTGAGGATTTGAAGTTAATTTGTTTGTTTAATTTGTTTCTTTCTCAATAGTTATTTTTTATGATTTCTGTTTATTGTTTATTTTCAGCTTTTATGTCTGTCATGGTCTTTGAAATACATACATACATACATACATACATACATACATACATACATACATACATACATACACTGAAGTACGACAGACAGACAGACAGACAGACAGGTACACGTGAGTGGTGTGTGATTATACATGAAGTGTTTGTTTAGGTGAGATTGTGAGTTTGTTTATGTTAAAGTTTGTTAAGAGTGGAGTGAATGACAGTCAGTGATGGAGGTGTGTGTGTGTGTGTGTGTGTGTGTGTGTGTGTGTGTGTGTGTGTGTGTGTGTGCGTGTGTGTGTGTGCGTGTGTGTGTGTGTGTGTGTGTGTGTGTGTGTGTGTGTGTGTGTGTGTGTGTGTGTGTGTGTGTGTGTGTGTGTGTGTGTGTGTGTGTGTGTGTGTGTGTGTGTGTGTGTGTGTGTGTGTGTGTGTGTGTTGACTACTTCCATCACACAAAGCTCATGGTAAAGATATTTATGAGTGGAGTGAAATAATCTGTTTCACACGCAAGTTTATTTCACCCACCTGCACTTAACCTGTGCAATATAAGGATGAGGAATAGAAGGAGAGTGAGGAGAAGGAAGAGGAGGGGAAGAAGAGGAGAAGAGATGGAAGAGGAAGAAGAGAAAACAGGAGGAGAGGGGAGGAGGTAAGCTGTGCTGCCAATTGTCACGGAAGTTATGTTATCCACAGGGGTGGTGACTGGGGTGAGTGTGTGTAAGGAAACCAAATCATGGGCAGCTGTGGGTGGTGGTGGGGGCAGTAGTTGTGGGTGACAGGGTGGTAGTGGTGTGGGGGAGAAGGGGTGGCGGTGGGGAAGTAATAGTAGAAGTGGGGAAAGGAGGGATGGAAGGGAGAGGGAGGAGGGGTTATAGTGGGGGTAGAATAGGGCCATGGTGGGTGAGGGTTGGGGATAGGAAGGAGAGAGGAGGAAGCCATGGGTGGGTGAGGGTAGTAAGGATGGTGGGGTAGAGAGAGGGAGGGGTACTACTGCAAACACCCGCCACCGTATATAGTCGTTTCAGATTTATGGTTTTACTCTGTTTGTCGTCACCTGGGAGAGAGAGAGAGAGAGAGAGAGAGAGAGAGAGAGAGAGAGAGAGAGAGAGAGAGTTTGTTTTGCTTCAGGTTTTATGTGTGTGTTCTTCTCCTCCTTCCGTCCTTCTTCCCTTCCACCCACCCCATCCTCTCCTTCCTTCCTTCTTCCCTTCCACCCACTCCATCCTCTCCTTCCGTCCTTCTTCCCTTCCATCCACCCCATCCTCTCCTTCCGCCCTTCATCACACATGGCCAGCAGAAGGCAGCAGCGTGAGGGGACTGGCATAGTAGGAGAGAGACGAGAGAGGAGAGAAGAGGAAAGGAAGGAAGAGGAGAGAAGAGAAGAGGGGGAGAGAAAAATCACAGAGTACAATAAACTAACAAAAAAAATAACATGGGAATTCTACAGAGACTCGGCCATAACTAGATACGTTCCCTTAGCACAGAGTTAAGAGACACAATTAAAACACACAGGATCTCGTGGGTAAAACTTAAGGTGAGGTTCTGCAGCCGTCAACCTCACTCACTCACTGCTGGACATAAGACCTTAGTTATTATTGACCCTCGGCTCTCTCTCTCTCTCTCTCTCTCTCTCTCTCTCTCTCTCTGTTAGTGATGGTAAATTTAAATTTCTGTAAGACTCGCCAGCCATCTAGAGCCTTCAGAAGCATTGATCCTGTGAGGTTGTTCCCTTTGGTGAAGATTCTGGAAGGCTTTTAGGGCCCTCACACTCTGCTGGGGGAGTTAGGGAAGGTACTCTTTGCACAGGCCTCCAGCCGTCGTTGGTGAAGTCTTCAGACACCTCTTGTTGACGGTGGTAAATAATATGGCGTCTCCAGATGTCAACAAAGACAGTTAGTGTAAGACGGAGTTAGTGCAGTAGGTCCTCCAGTCATCATTAGACTTATCGGTGAACCTGAAGAACCGGAAATATAGACTCAGATCATCTCTCGGCCTCAGGTGATGGCGTGTAAGATACCTTTTGTCAGCTCCTCCGGTCGTCAGCGGCGGTAGTGGAGATAAGATCGTTGATATTATTAGAGTCAAGGACGCTGTCAGTGAGGCCTTTTGTGGTGACGCCCTGTTGCTGTGAGGAGGATTGGTGACTGTGGAGCGCTCATTGGTCAACACCTTGGTACAGGTCCTCACAGTGATGGTGGCGGTGGTGTACACTGGAACACGAAGGTGAGGAAAAGGATCCACTACCATTGGTGCTCATTGGTAGTAAGTACCACTCCTAATGGTTAGACTGGGAGCCAATCAGGGGTGGGGCTTATTTTAGCAGTCAGCTGTGGCCGCACTGTGACCATGGCGGCGACAATGAGGATGAGGCTGGGCGGCGGCTGTATATCTCTTGGGGGAGATGTGTTTATTGTCTCCCAGGCCATCCTCGACCACCATAAAACTGACATTAATTCTACCACGCTGGACCAGAGGGGCGCCCCTGCCCACCCCAGTGCTCGAGGATAACACCAAATTGGCGAGGAAGGGCCCGGTGATACTGAGGCACAAGGGTGGCGTTGCAGTTCCTGATGGCACTAAGGCACCGGAGAGGCACTAGTAATAAGAGGCGTTGCAGGTCCTGGTGGCACTAAGGCACTGGAGGCGGGTCTTGATGGCACCATGAAACTTGACTCAAGTGACCCGTGATAACGTAAGGCAGATGGACCCTCCCGGATTCTTAAAAAGTCTCACACGAAAAGTTGGCCCGTAACTAGAGCTGTAAGAATGCCTCTCACTGTCCCTCTTACGATACGTCACCCCAATAAATAGCGTCCAAAATGGCATCATTACTACACGGGACTCTACCGTCACCTACACTCACCGCCTTGACGGCCAGCCAGCACACGTGTCCCATCAGTCATGCTAATCCTTGGTGTACACAAGACCGCTGCTTTCATCATCCTCATGTTTTTTAATTATACTTGTGTTTAGTTTAAATATTATAGGGATAAAAACACAGTCAATTATACATGGTCGATGATGTTCATGTTGTGGGTGAACCTTTGTGAGATGATGTATAGAGTTATCTCTCTCTCTCTCTCTCTCTCTCTCTCTCTCTCGTGTTTGTGTGTTTTGATGACGTGTAAAGTGTCACTCTACACGCACTCTCACACTCAAATGTTGTCTCACACACACACCCAAGTATAAACAGATGCACGTGCACACAGACAGATGCTGCGGATTTACACACACACACACACACACACACACACACACACATAGATATACGACATAAATACACATTATACACTTACATACGTACATACACACCTAGCCTCTGCCGTTTCGCGCCCCTCCCCGCCCCATCCCAGCACGACCTCGTTGCATCACTCCACCTCATCCAGGCTTCCCGCACGTCCCGCCTAACTTTTAAAAGTCGTGGCATTTCAAAATTGCGTTTTCCAGGCTCAGGAAGTCCAGGAATTTCCCGGGAAAATATTTGCCGAGTCGAGGAAATTTTTAAATTGGGTGACACTGTGTCCATCATTATGTGTATACCTGACCAGGTTAATTGTCGCCCGGGTACACCTGTATACCTGCCTCTGTGTACACCTGTAGTGAAGTACTGTATGTCTGTGTCTAGTTAATTTAAAACTTTTATTGTGAGAAAAAAATAACAATGGTGAACCAAAAAGAAGAACTGGAAAAGCTTTAATTTTACTCCATAGACGTTCATTATAAGTTCATTTTGTAGCTGGACAGACATAGTGTGATAATGTGGTTTCGTTCCATTGTACCGTAATACACCTTGTACCTTAACACATATTGTACCATGATACAAATATGTACTGCTTTTATATTATTACCATGATACATATTGTACCTTATATTATGCCATAATACATATTGTACCTTAACACATATTAACTTTCATAATACATATTGTACCTTAACACATATTGTACCATAATACATATTGTGCCATAGCATATTGTACCATGATACATATTGTACCTTAACACATATTGTACCATGATACATATTGTACCTTAACACATATTGTACCATGATACATATTGTACCTTAACACATATTGTACCATGATACATACAGTATTGTACCTTAACACATATTGTACCATGATACATATTGTACCTTAACACATAGTAGACTCGTACTCTGGGTTGAAGCATCACACTCGTACTCTGGGTTGAAGCGTCACACTCGTACTCTGGGTTGAAGCATCACACTCGTACTCTGGGTTGAAGCATCACACTCGTACTCTGGGTTGAAGCATCACACTCGTACTCTGGGTTGAAGCATCACACTCGTACTCTGGGTTGACATCACACTCGTACTCTAGGTTGAAGCATCACACTCGTACTCTGGGTTGGGCTTGTCCTGCTCATGCTCTGGGTTGAAGCATCACACTCGTACTCTGGGTTGAAGCATCCTCGTACTCTGGGTAAAGCATCACGCTCGTACTCTGGGTTGAAGCATCCTCGTACTCTGGGTTGAAGCATCACACTCGTACTCTGGGTTGAAGCATCACACTCGTACTCTGGGTTGAAGCATCACACTCGTACTCTGGGTTGAAGCATCACACTCGTACTCTGGGTTGAAGCCTGACTTGTACTCTACCAGCTCTCCTCCCTTACGTCACCCTACGCTAATGCCTTTGTACAGAATCCTTAATTAAGAATGTTAAATCAGGATGACTACATGTGTGTGTGTGTGTGTGTGTGTGTGTGTGTGTGTGTGTGTGTGTGTGTGTGTGTGTGTGTGTGTGTGTGTGTGTGCAGAGGTATCGTTATAGTTCCTCTGTTGTTATTCTCTCTCTCTCTCTCTCTCTCTCTCTCTCTCTCTCTCTCTCTCGTTCTTTTGACAACCTCTCTCGCTTCCTCTCCCCTTTCATCCTTCCTCTCCCTTCCCTTCCTTTCCGTTCCCCTCCTATTGACGTCTTCCCCTTCCTTCACCTCCTCTTCCGGTAGTCCTAACGGGGTCCCAAGTCCGAATGTGACCAAGACCCTATAATGGACCCCCAACCTTAATGGGACTACACTCTACTGGGCTCCTATAGATTTAATGGGATCTAATCGGAATAGATGACAATCCTAATAGGCCCCAGTTATAATGGGACCCTAATCCAAGTGGTTAGGTCTAAAACGTAGTTGTAGTAACAGCAGCGCCACCATAGGTCATAGTGGTGTGTTCTTGAACTACAGTATTTAAGATAACAATAAGGATTCTTACTCAGGAACTCCCTAAGGCATTGACGAAGGATTCCCATCATCATATCCTATTACGAACCCAAAGACAATAATTATTTCCTTCATTGTCCTCTAGATCATTAGGTTCCATTTAATTTCATGGTTAATTAGATGTAATTAATTAAATGGCTAATGTCAAGTCGCTGCTGTGGATTGATAGAGTGAGTGTCGTATGTTTTGTAATTAGTTATAAATTACTTGTGTCCTTTTTAACTGTACTTTTACCTATGGCTATCTATAATAATAATAATAATAATTAACGGTTTATTGAAGAGCTTGTGAAGGCTGAAAATATACAGTTACCTTTGAGAATGGGTTACGAATTACAAATAATATACAAGTAACATAAAGTGACACAAATAAGACATATAATAACTAGATGGGGGAAAAGCTCAAACCCCAGTTCATTTCAACATAGTGACAGTGCAAGGGTAGTGTTTACTGGGAGTGAATACACTGATTTACAAGTTGTGATAATTTTACAATAGTTGGGACTGGGCTGTTCTTGCCAGCATTCGGATCGTGCACGTATGGGCTGGATGCGATTTGTGGTGTCGAACAATTCTCCGGGCTGGGGATCTCAGGTGGTAGTAGGGTAGTGTCGAGATGGTGTGAAAACCTAACACCAAATTTGCAGATGAGGTCGTGGTGATGGGGTCAGTGAGAGTCGAAAGATGTGACTATGTGTGTTTGTGACTGTATCTGTGTTTGTGACTATGTGTGTTTGTAGCTATGTATGTTTGCGCTGACTGTATATGTTTTTGTTTACTGTGTCAGTTGGTCAGTTAACTTATCTCATGGCCTCTTTCATAACAGTCAGTCAGTCAGTCAGTCAGCGAGCAAGCAGTAAGTAAAGTCATTCATTCGGTCAGTCAGTCAGTCAGTCATTCTCAGTTTAGATATTCATTCCAGTCCTCAACCACACCCTCTGGCAGCAACGGGCGACAACACACACACACACACACACACACACACACACACACTGTTGCCAACAATGAACACCATGCAACTGGCAACACTCACTTATTATGGCAATTGACTGTCTAAATGAACAGCATTATTGTACACCAGTTACTGTACACCACACAAGGCCAATGTACTTCTATATATTTAGTATTATATGACTGTGTACGTGTTGTGTGTACGTTGACTAATATGTGTACTTGTTCTTTTCAGTGTATTAATAATATGTACTTTCTGTGAACATTGTATTGTACTTAATGTGAATCTGTACTACCTGTATGCCATGTCCTTGTTGTTGTCTATGTAATTATTTGAAATATGTACTTCCTTGTTATTATGTACTTAGGTGTATATGTATACTGAGTCATATTACAAGTACTTGCTGTGTACTCATTTCAGGTTTGAGTCATGTGTACACTAACATTAATGTGATATAGAGGCGTAACAGTGCTGAGGTCTGGCGGGCGTATGAGGTTATTGGCGTAGTTTAGCGGCGCTTCGGTCATCAACACCCCCTTTAGATTTACACGATAGGGGGAGGGTGGTGGTGGGAGGCAGGGGGTAAGGGGAGAGAGTGAAAGGAAGAAGGGAGAGGGAATAAAGGGGGAGAGGAGTGAGGAGGAAGGAGAGAAGAGGGGGAGGTAGGAAGAAGAATGATGGAAGGAGAAGGAAGGAGAAAGAAGGAGGGAGGAAGGAAGGAAGGGAGGATAATCACCCCCCCAATACACCAAGTTTGACGGTGGAACACACACAACTTGTCAGAAAAGTGGCTGACAAGCTTACCTGCTGAAGCTTCCTTGAGTATTTTTTGTTTAATTAAAGTTGTTAAGTTACATCAAAGTGTTGGATGTGAACTTGTTTTAGTGGGACACACACACACACACACACACACACACACACACACACACACACACCTTCAGGCTTAGAAAACAAGTTGACATGAGGTGGAGTGGGCTGAGCGGTGGAAGGGAGGGTCAGAGGCAAGACGGAGGGCGAATAGAGGTGTTTGACCAACCAAACTTCAGGTGTGGTAGGGGGGGGGGGAAGGTGACTATGTGGTAAATTGTCTATAAATGTATTCAGTACTACCTAACCCAACCTAACCTAACCTAACCTAACCTAACCTAACCGAACTTAACCTAAACTTATCTTTTAGTTTGGTGTAGTTAGGTTAAGCTTGGTACACACGTGGGTGGGGGAGGTGAAGGTAGGGAAGGAAGGTGGGCGGGGGGGGTGGGGTCGGTCAAGGTCACTTCGTCAGTAGATGAGGCAGCAGGCAGGTGATGTCTTGGTGTTGGAAGAGGAGGGAGAGGAGGGTAGGGGAAGAGGGAAGAGGGGGAGGAAGGTAGGGGGAAGAGGGAGAGGAGGAGAGAGGGAAATGAAACCCTAATCCTAAGTCACTCTCCTTCCGTCATGGCCGCCGGGGAGGGTGGGGGTAGGGTCACGAGGGGAGGTGATCGTACCTGAATCAGGATATATTTGTTCGGTAACGTTTCCTCTTCCTCCCCGGTCTCCAGATTTTTATAACTACTGACGAAGGGGAGAGTTGTCGTGGCTCCAGTTTATCTAGCTTGCTGTATCGCCTGTATTCAATGGCTCGTAAGTGGCTCGTGTAAGTGGCGTGTAAACATTGTGCCTGGGGTGTGGTAGAGTGCGTGGTGAGTGGCGATGCATGACAACTGGTCGGAGGCGGAGGCTTGATCCGTGGAGCCCCACCGCCATCACGCTACCGCCTTCCAGTGTCTTACACAAGGGCGCCGTGACGGTGGTGGTGTCCTGCTGCTGGACGGACGGGGGTCAGTAGTGGTCCTCTGGGCAGTGAGTGAGTGATATCCGCTCTCGGAACCGCCCTCTCCGCCCTCTCCGCCCTCTCCGCCCTCTCCACATATCTCCTCCAGGCACACTCGACCTGTCACTACTGCTCATGTGACAATAGTAGCCACCTCCCGGGTGTTGTGGGCGTGGGTGGAGGTCAGAGGGGTGTTTCCCACGCCGGGTAACTACCGAACACATACGCATTAGTTGTATCTTACCTGTTCCCCTTGATCTGTGGTGAGGGTGCTGGGTGGGTGGCTGCGTCTGTGATGATTTCTGTGATTTAAGAGTGCGTTATAGTGGAGTAAGGGTTCGTTGAGCCGCATCACGCACCACCACACCCTGCTGGCAACCATCTACCAACATCTCGCTCACCCACTTTGGTTAGTGTGGTGGGGGAGGGGGGGATGTCACGCTACTGCATCAACTAACCGTCACCCACCACATTCCCCGCACCCACCACACTACTTGAGCACCGCACTCCGTCTTGGAGCTCCGCAACCAAAGTGTTCTTTTCCGGTGGCGTATCTGTCCGGTCGAAGCCCCTCACTTCCGCGACCACTGAGCCACTGGACACTGTTGTTCTCGACCACCACACCTTGTTTACCTTTACTGGGAGGCGCAGTAAGTGGATGTTAAGTCAGAACACCGTGTGGCTGATAGTCATCCACAACCACAAATTATCACCAAGATCGCTGTCGGTGGTTGTGTGGTTGTGTCGTCCACCACCACAACCAGTACAGTCTGTGTACGGTTCGACCCTCACCTGTTAACACTCTCTACAGGTGTTTACTGTAGATTTATGTTAACCAGTGCCATATGAATGAACACAAGTAACAAGATCAGTGTAGGTGTGGACAGTATACCCATACACTGATACACCCTATACCATGAAGTGTAGAGACAGTATCCACAAGCAAATAAGAAGCTTTGCCATAGTGTGTACAGTGTAGCCAGGAGTCCATCAGTGTCACCAGTCGCAAAAAAAAAAGAATCAGTGTTTGAGGTGTAGACAGTGTAGGTGGTGACCCCGGCAGGATGAAGGCGCCCCACAGTGTACGTCGTCCCAGTATTCAGTTCCTGTGTCAGCGTTGTCAGAAGATCAAGAGGGCGGCCGGTGTTTACTGGTACTGTACTGCCAAGGTGGATGACCCTGACGATGATGACTATGACCTATCCTACAACTGCATGTGAGTTGTTTTGAACGTCTCCTTCCGTCCATCCCTTTCTGCCCTGTCTGTCTGTCTGTCTGTCTGTCCCCCTGTCCCTCCTCCCTTCCCTCCCCAATAGTGATAAACAAACGTAAGACTTCATCCTCCCTTTCATCCATCCCTCCTTTCATCCATCCCTCCTTTCATCCTTTCATCCCCCTGGCCTGCCCCCTTCCTCCTCCTCCCACAGCTGCATATAAGTGTCTTTTCACCCCTCCTCCTTTCTTCCATCTCTTCATCAGTCCTCCTCCATGTTCTTCTGTTACCTATCACTCTCCTCCCCCTCCTCCCCCTCCCCGCCTCTCGAAAGCCAGCTGGTTATTTTTTTCCCCTCGTTCATTAATTCCAACTTGAGGGAAATTTTGTTTTAACGTAATGTGTGTGTGTGTGTGTGTGTGTGTGTGTGTGTGTGTGTGTGTGTCCTAACTTGTCTTTAGGTTCCCGCCTCCTCCACCAGCATCTCCCTCCACCAGTACCTCCTCCCCACCAGTACCCTCCCACCAGTACCCTCTCACCAGCACCTCCCTCTCCCCACTGCCCTCCTCACCAGTACCTCCCTCTCACCAGCATTCTCCTACCAGACCTCCTCCCACGCCTCCCTCTCACCAGTACTGTAGTGCCTCCCTCCTCAGCAGCACCTCCTCTCACCAACACCTCCTCTCACCAGTACCTCCTAATGCCTCCTCTCACCAGTACCTCCTCTCGTAGTGCCTCCTCTCAGCAGCACCTCCTCCTCACCAACACCTCCTTCAGCACCTCCCTCCTATTTTGTGGGGGGAGAGGTAGAGATTTTTTGGGGGAGTTGAGAATTTTGGTCACGTCTCAGGTCACGTCTTTGGTCATGTCTCCAGGTCACGTCTTTGGTCACGTCTCGGAGTCACGTCTTTGGTCACGTCTCCAGGTCGTCTTTGGTCACGTCTCAGGTCTCGTCTTAGGTCATGTCTTTGGTCATGTCTCAGATCACGTCTTTGGTCACGTCTCAGGTCACGTCTTTGGTCACGTCTCAGGTCACGTCTTTGGTCACGTCTCAGGTCACGTCTCAGGTCACGTTAGGTCACATAATCCCCAGCCGTCGTGGTGTACGTGTCACCTGGTGGGATTAATCTTGAGGCATCTTTCAGGTGTTATGATGCCTTAGAAAATGCCTTTGGTAAATGTATGCGTCGGTCCTAAAGCCTTTATCCCTGGTTAGTGTCGTGTGTGTGTGTGTGTGTGTGTGTGTGTTTGGTCAAAGTTCAGGGTTTCAGGGATAATGTTTTAGGTTACAGTATGGTTAATGAGGATAAATTTCAGGGTTACAGTTGGGTTAATGTTCAGGATTACAGTAGGATAAAAGTTCAGGGTTACAGTAAAGGCCTTGGCACCCATGACCATCGTTAACCCCAAGTTTTAACCACATTAATAGTCTTGACAAAATGGCTGTGTGTGTGTGTGTGTGTGTGTGTGTGTGTGTGTGTGTGTGTGTGTGTGTGTGTGTGTGTGTGAAAACTTCTGGCACCTTATATTAGTGCCACTAGACTATATGGCACCATGGATATTAACACCATAGGCACTACACACCATACATTAGTGATACTATATACCAAGTGGCACTGTAGAGATGTCACCATACACTACCAATGCACTCTAGACTATGTGGCACCATGGATTATCATGATATCAAAGACACACCACACCATAGACGGCCCACACCATAAAGAACGCTCCCCCCTCCACTCCCCCTTCCCCTCCCCCTTCACCATACCTTTGAAGCGGTTTGCATATACAATAAGTAGGTATATTAAACAGGGAAGCCATTACCATACGACTTTGTACATAATGGCCTAGGTACGTGTGTGTATGGGTTAGGGGGGGGGGTTAGTGGTGGTTGTAGTAGTAGGAATAGTAGTCGTTATTGGTGGTTAGTGGTAGTAGTGCTAGCGGTTGGCTGGTACTGGTGGTAGTGGTGGTAGTAGTGGTGGTAGTAGATCAAAAGATTACACTAAAGCTCTCAAGGCATCATTGTCCCACCCACCAGTAGTGTCCTTGGGAGGGCGACGGAGGGAGGGAATAATATACTCTCCCTCCTTACATTCCTTCTACCTTGTGTTGCTACGTCTTGGGTGGGAGGGGTGGAGGTAGGGAGGTTAGGGAACAGATGAAGGGGAGGAGGAGGGGTGAGAGGAAGGAGAAGGAGGAAGAAAGGGAGAGGGAAAGGGAAGGAGATGGAGGAATGGGAAATGAAGAGGGGGGGGGAGGAATAGAGACGGGAGGTAGACGAAGAAGAGGGACAGAGAGAAGGAGGCAGACAGACAAACCAAGAGGAGAGAAAGAGAGGAAAGGGAAGTGGAGAAGGCCTGGAGGGGAGAAAGAGAGGAAAGGAATGCATAGGAAGGAAGAGGGGGAATTTTTATGGCAGTCTCCCTCTTTGTAGAAGTTCAGTTCGATTCACAGACTTCTACTCAGGAATTCCAATAGGTAGATTTATTGAGAGAGAGAGAGAGAGACTGCCTTTGATAGCTGGAGATGTTGTACCTTCAATGTCATAACCTACTGATATCGTAACGTATGGTAGAGGATAACGTTACGATAGCAGAATATTATTGATTTTGACGATACTTAGCTTAATTTATCATCGCTTGACCTTAGAGGATACCTAACCTAACCTAACCTAGCCTAACCTAACCAGAGGCGTAACGATGATAACCATTTCAATTCTATTTACGATAATTATTGTTATTTTGTTCTATCTTGAATATGTGAGGAAGAAGGTGATGATGTTTGGGAAGAAGAGAATGGGGAGAAGGAGAGAGAAGAAGAGAATGAGAAAGAGGAGGAGGAGAAAGAAGAGGAAGAGGAGGAGAGACACTTACTGACAATGCTATTCTCTCTCAGTAGTGAACCAAGTGTATGTCAGTTCCTCTTACTGAACAAGCATGAACTGTTTGTTTTCAGTAGTGGGTAATAGTAAAGTGTGGGAGTCTGTCTGTCTGTCTGTCTGTCTGTCTCTGTCTGTCTGTCTGTCTGTCTGTCTGTCTGTCTCTGTCTGTCTGTCTGTCTATAGCATCCTCCTCTCTTTTCTTGTGAGGGAATAATGGAGGGTGTGTGCTACCTCTTGAGCTGACGAGACTGGAATGTGAGAGCTTTTGTCCTGTGTGTGTGTGTGTGTGTGTGTGTGTGTGTGTGTGTGTGTGTGTGTATGTGTGTGTGTGTGTATGTGTGTGTGTGTGTGTGTGTACCAGTTGTCATGTCTCCGGTACACTTCTGATATCTGGCGTCAACTAGCACACACACACACACATGGAGGGAAACTATTATAATTTAGTTGCCTTCAGTATCCTGCCTAAGGGATATTCAGGATATCCTAGGAGTCCTTCAGGTTGTCAATCACTTTGTATCCTGTAGCCTGTTCTTGCCTGATACTAATTTGGTGTTGAGGAGCGGATCTTGTCTCCTTACCGGTGTGAACGACGTCCTTGTTACTCGGCCCTCTCCTCCTCCTCCTGTTCCTCCTTTATGCTCTGCCGTCTCCCGTTACTTCTCTGTTTTGTGCATTTTTGTTCCTGTGCTGCTTCTGTTGTTAGTACTAAGGGCCTAACAAGGTATGAGTATATAATTACTAGGGCCCAATAAGACTGCAATATATTACCCCTGGGGCCCAATAAGACTGCGATATATAACCTCTGGGGCCCAATAAGATTGCGATATATTACCTCTGGGGCCCAATAAGACTGCGATATATTACTCCTGGGGCCTAATAGGACTAGAAGAGGGCCCATTCGACCAGTCATCCACTCTGGGAAAGTTCATTAACCTCTGTTCTGGTGTTCCTGTGGTAATTCCCTCCTCCCTGAGTTCTCTTCTTGCCTCTCTCTCACTCACCAAATGACGAAAAGTGGACAGGGAACACCCATAAAGTTCAGCGGACTGTGAGGTGGGGAGGAGTGGGTGTAGACGAGTGGGGATGGGTGTGTGGGGTGAGGTGTGGGGACTGGGGTGGGGAGGAGTGGGTGTAGACGAGTGGGGATGGGTGTGTGGGGTGAGGTGTGGGGACTGGGGTGGGAGGTGGGCGTGAGCTTGGTGGGGATGGGTGTTTGGGGTGGTGTGGGGACTGGGGTGGGAGGTGGGCGTAGACAGGTGGGGATGGGTGTGTGGGGTGAGGTGTGGGGACTGGGGTGGGGAGGGGGTGGGAAGGTGGGTGTGGGGTGGTATTGGGGAGCTTTGGTGGGGGAGTAAAGGATGGGGATGGGTGTGTGGGGTGAGGTGTGGGGACTGGGGTGGGGAGGAGTGGGGAGAGTAAGTGTGTAATGGTGGTAGTGGTGGGTAGAGTGTGGTAGTAATGGTGGTAGTGGTAGGTGGAGTGTGTGGTTGGGGGTGAAGGCGTGTTGGCATAAGAGCTCAGTCCACACTTGTCACTTCCCTCACCTCTCACACATTCCCCCTCCACTGTCCCTCACTCTCTCTCTCTCTGTCCATTCTTCACTGTCCACTCACCCGTCTCACACCATGACAGACAATGTAACTCAATACTTGTAAGATCACACACACACACACACACACACACACACATACACATACACACACCCACCTACCTGTGCATTGGTACTAAGTGAACGTATCTAGTACCCAACCTAACCTAACCTAACCTAACCTAACCCAAGCCTCTCACCACACCACCTGGCCACCAATATTGAGATGATCGATGGGTACAGCATGTGGTCGAGAGCTCCTCCATCGCCCACTGTGTTACGTGTAGCCGCCATGGTCACTGAACGTATGGGGCCCAGTCCTAATAGACCCCAGTTCTTATAGGCCCCGATCTAACGAACCATCAGAATTAGATTTTTTAATAGGTTAGGTTAGGTTAGGTTAGGTTAGATTAGATTAGATTAGGTTAGGTTAGGTTAGGTTAGGTTAGGCTAGGCTAGGTTAGGTTAGGTTAGGTTAGATTGGGGCCTACTAGATCTGGGGCCTGTTAAGACTTGGGGTCTATTTGATCAGTCTTCAGCAGCAGCCTCTCACTCACTAGATGCATAGTCCAGGTGCTGCCGCCTTGAAGGATTGGCGTTAAGAGAAAAAATAATGTGAGAAAGAGAGATAATAAATTAATAGTAAAAAACAGAGATTGAGAAGTAAGAAAGAGAGCAAGAAGATTAAAAGAGAAAGGGACAGAAAGAGAGTAAAGAAAGTAGTGGTGAGCACAGGAGGCCGAGGAAACCACTATGTTGGTTCACAAATTCATCATTTTAATGGTCTTCCCGGAAATGAGATTTAGAGGAAACGGCTCCTTACAAACACTGCTGCGCCATCCTCTGATAAACGGTACACTCTCTACCCCCCAGTTTTCTGATGGTAAAATGGACCCCAGTTCTGATAGGCCCCAAACCTAATCCAATCCCAGTTCTGATAGGCCCCAACCTAACCCCTAGTTCTGATAGGCCCCAACCTAACCCCTAGTTCTGATAGGCCCCAACCTAACCCCTAGTTCTGATAGGCCCCAACCTAACCCCTAGTTCTGATAGGCCCCAACCTAACCCCTAGTTCTGATAGGCCCCAACCTAATCCATAGTTCTGATAGGCCCCAACCAACCCATAGTTCTGATAGGCCCCAACCTAACCCTAGTTTCATAGGCCCCAACCTAACCCCTAGTTCTGATAGGCCCCAACTCAACCCCAGTTCTGATAGGCCCCAACCCAACCCCTAGTTCTGATAAGCCCCAACCTAACCCTAGTTCTGATAGGCCCCAACCTAATCCATAGTTCTGATAGGCCCCAACCCAACCATAGTTCTGATAGGCCCAACCTAACCCATAGTTCTGATAGGCCCCAACCCAACCCCTAGTTCTGATAGGCCCCAACCCAACCCATAGTTCTGATAGGCCCCAACCCAACCCCTGAGTTCTGATAGGCCCCAACCCAACCCCTAGTTCTGATAGGCCCCAACCTAACCCCTAGTTCTGATAGGCCCCAACCTAATCCCTAGCTCTGATAGGCCCCAAACCTAATCGAATCCTGGATAGGCCCCAACCCAACCCATAGTTCTGATAGGCCCCAACCCAACCCATAGTTCTGATAGGCCCAACCTAACCCCTAGTTCTGATAGGCCCCAACCCAACCCATAGTTCTGATAGGCCCCAACCTAACCCATAGTTCTGATAGGCCCCAACCCAACCCATGTTCTCATAGGCCCCAACCTAACCCATAGTTCTGATAGGCCCCAACCTAACCCATAGTTCTGATAGGCCCCAACCCAACCCATAGTTCTGATAGGTCCCACCCTAACCCATAGTTCTGATAGGCCCCAACCCAACCCATAGTTCTCATAGGCCCCAACTCAACCCCTAGTTCTGATAGGCCCCAACCCAACCCATAGTTCTGATAGGACCCAACCTAACCCCGAGTTCTGATAGGCCCCAACCAACCCCTAGTCCTGATAGGCCCCAACCTAACCCCCTAGTTCTGATAGGCCCCAACCTAACCCATAGTTCTGATAGCCCAACCTAACCCCTAGTTCTGATAGGCCCCAACCCAACCCATAGTTCTGATAGGCCCCAACCTAACCCATAGTTCTGATAGGCCCCAACCCAACCCATAGTTCTGATAGGCCCCAACCCAACCCCTAGTTCTGATAGAACCCCTAGTTCTGATTGGCCCCAACCTAACCCCTAGTTCTGATAGGCCGCAACCCAACCCCTAGTTCTGATAGGCCCCATCCCAACCCATAGTTCTGATAGGCCCCAACCCAACCCCTAGTTCTGATAGGCCCCAACCCAACCCCTAGTTCTGATAGGCCCCAACCCAACCATAGTTCTGATAGGCCCCAACCCAACCCTGAGTTCTGATAGGCCCCAACCTAACCCCTAGTTCTGATAGGCCCCAACCAACCCCTAGTTCTGATAGGCCAACCTCCCAGTTCTGATAGGCCCCAACCCAACCCATAGTTCTGATAGGCCCCAACCCAACCCATAGATCTGATAGGCCCCAACCCAACCCCTAGTTCTGATAGGCTCCAACCTAACTCCTAGTTCTGATAGGCCCCAACCTAACCCATAGTTCTGATAGGCCCCAACCTAACCCATAGTTCTGATAGGCCCCAACCTAACCCCTAGTTCTGATAGGCCCCAACCTAATCTGTTCTGATAGCCCCAACCCAACCCCTAGTTCTCATAGGCCCAACCTAACGCCGAGTTCTGATAGGCTCAACCTAACCCATAGTTCTGATAGGCCCCAACCCAACCCCTGCTGATAGGCCCCAACAACCTGATAGGCAACCATTCATAGTTCTGATAGGCCCCAACCCAACCCCTAGTTCTGATAGGCCCCAACCCAACCCATAGTTCTGATAGGCCCCAACCTAACCCCTTGTCTGATAGGCCCCAACCCAACCTTGTTCTGATAGGCCCCACCCTAACCCATATTCTGATAGGCCCCAACTCAACCCCTAGTTCTGATAGGCCCCAACCCAACCCCTGAGTTCTGATAGGCCCCAACCCAACCCTAGTTCTGATAGGCTCCCAACCCAACCCCTAGTTCTGATAGGCCCCAACCTAACCCCTAGTTCTGATAGGCCCCAACTCAACCCCTAGTTCTGATAGGCCCCAACCCAACCCATAGTTCTGATAGGCCCCAACATAACCCCTAGTTCTGATAGGCCCCAAATTAAACCAACCTCAGTTTTAACCTAACCTAACCTAACTCCAACCTTAACGATCCCATAATGCACTGGGTCTTGTTTGTTTGTTTGTTTGTTTGTTTGTTTGTTTGTTTGTTTACAAGTGTGAAGCCATGGTAAATATTGTGGCAGCGTTGATGATAAATTTTGGTCAAATAAAAGGGATTCTGTGTGTGTGTGTGTGTGTGTGTGTGTGTGTGTGTGTGTGTGTGTGTGTGTGTGTGTAGTGAGGACCACATGACCACCAGAGGACCAGTTAGACAGGGACTTCAGGACCAGTAGGTCTTCGGGGACCATTGTGACTAGGAAGAGACATTCATGAGCTGAGAGGTGTGGTGGTCCCTGTGACAATGACTGGGAGGAGGGTTGTTCACAGCACACATTCCTCCCCACAACCCTCTTTTCCTCCCCACACCTCTTTCTCCCTTTCCTCCCACAACCTCTCTTCTTTCCTCCCCACACACAATCTTCCCCATTTTTCACTCATTCTTTCTCCTCTCTTCCACACTCCTTCCCATATTCTTTATTCCTCCTTACACACTTTCCCTTTCCTCCCCACACCTTCCCCATTCCTCCCCACACCTTTCTCCTTTCCTCCCACATCCTCTCCCTTTCATCCATTGTGTCCCCCTACATTCTTCTTCTCTCTCTTTCCTTTCCTCCCGTATTATTTCTCTCTTCCCTCCCTCCCCCTCCCCTTCCTCCCTCCCTCCCTCTGCCACTATAGTATTTCAGGCTTTAGGAAACTCTCCTCCCTCATTTCCACTTCCCTCCCATCTCTGCATTTCTCTTCCATCCCTCCTTCTTTCTCTCTTCCTCTTCCCCAACCCTCTTTCTCCTCCTCCTCCTCCCTCTTCTCCCCCTCTTCCTCCTCCTCTTTCTGCTCATTTAGGTCAGTTAGTTACCCTATTATACCAGTTAATTTCTTCCTTTGTGTAGTGTTCAGTATCCCTTGTTAGCCTGTAAATTTCACCCACCATGATTGTATGTACGAAATGACGTGTACGAATTGACCGCGTGTACGGAATGACCTCGTGTACGAAATGACCCGTCTACGAAATGACCTCGTGTACGAATTGACCGCGTGTACGAAATGACCTCGTGTACGAAATGACCTCGTGTACGAATTGACCCCTTGTCGAAATGGCCCCGTCTACGAAATGACCTCGTGTACGAATTGACCCCGTGTACGAAATGACCCCGTGTACGAAATGACCCCGTGTACGAATTGACCCCGTGTACGAAATGACCTCGTGTGAAATGACCCCGTGTACGAGAAATGACCCCGTGTACGAAATGACCCTTGTACGAATTGATGTACGAAAGGAGGGTATGAGTGGGTAGGAGAAAGAAGGAGAGTCTGAAGGGAAGGACAAGAGAGAGCCAACAAGAAGGATGAAGGAATGAAAGAAACGAGAGAGAATGAATGATGGGTAAAGAAAAAAGAAAGAAAAGAAGTAGTGAAAGGGGAAGGATGGGGGAGGAAAGGGATGGGTGGGGAAGGGAGAATGGGAGAAAGGGATGGGAAAGGGGGCCGGAATAGGGAGGAGGGAGGGAGGGGAGAAGTGGGAGGGGTGGGGGAGGGCAGGAAAGGTGAACTCAGGTAAATCTATGGGCAGGTGAGGACTTTGGAGTGTATTCACGCGGGGATCAGGTATTCACACACTGATTCCTCCTCCATTTGTCCACATAAAAGAATCATGGCGGAGTTACAGTGACACCTCTATGTAGTCCGTTATATCGAGTTCCGTTATATGCAAAACGTCTTTATAACGGACTATGTGGGAAGAATGTAGTCCGTTATATCGAGGTCCGTTATATGTAAAACCTCCATATAACGGACTATACCTGTTAGATTTGCTGTCCGTTAAATGAAGGTTCTACTGGTATCATATTGGGATGGAGTGTACGTGATAAGGAGGCTATTTACGGGTTGGGTTACCAAGGACTCTGGGAAGACGTTTCTGCCTGGATTAACACTATAGTTGGTCTCCAGGAGGCTTATGAGGCTTGACGTGAATTGTATAACCGGCAGTCTCCTTGATAGTGAGTCTTATAGAAACACTTTAGGGGCAACACACATTATACTAACGCCTATAATGCACCCCAGGAGACCGGCACAACCTTGCTCCACCTATAACTGTTAATTATAGTTGTGGGGGAAATAGGAAGATGTTTGAAAGAGAGAGAGAGAGAGAGGGGGACGCTATCAGGTTACACGGAGACACTGATCTAAGGTACTACATCTTGATTACAGGTGATCCTCCCACAGGAAACGCCAGGTACAGTGAGTGTTACCTTTACGTTAAATCAACACTATACAGTACAGTAAGTGAGGCCCTTTGATATGTTAACACGGAGATTGGTCTTGGTGTATGAGGTAAACATCAGGTGTCAATTGGCGTCAACCTTTTTAAGATCAAGATGTAGGTGATACTTTATGTTGACACACACACACACACACACACACACACACACACACACACACACACCACACACACACACACACTCATTCACTCACCGCCATAAGAGGACACGAGATATATCAGCCGTCTCTTGCTACCGTTGTCCTATCTCCTTCCCCACCACACACTCCCCGCCTCGCCTGCCACAGTCCTCACAACACTCGGATCTTTTTCTCCTCCTCCTCCTCCGTGTTGCTCCTGCATAGTGGGTGGTGATTAATGCTACAGTCGCCATGTTTTGTTGTAGTAGTTATTAATTGTGGTGATAAAAGTTGGAGGCGTGGTATCATTGTGTTGGTGTGGTTGTTCCTGGGTTGTTCTTCCGTTCTTGGTTATTGTGCACACCTTGTTGATGTGTTCCCACCAGCTGGCCTCTGTTGGCTGTCCTCTCCTCACCCCCTCGTCTGTCTGTTTGACTGTACCTCCTGTCACTCACTCTATTGAACGACTTGGGGGCTTTGCGGTAGTGGGATTTAGGATGAAGATCATTCGCTGCTGACGACCTCCTACACGACAACGACTCTCTCTCTCTCTCTCTCTCTCTCGAAGTAACTGTCGTTTCTGATGGGTTGTAGATGAGGAAAACTTGACTCTGAAGACTTGGTTTATACCACAACGACTACACTTCAGGAAAGACAATAGTTTCCGGTAGATAAAAAACGACGACTTATTTTTCCCAACACTCTGGAACGACTGAGGTTTGTGGCCTGGAAGAAAAACAACGACCATTTACTTACTGCAGAAAACTTACACGAGAGCGACGACACATTCCAGGGACGACTAGAGCTTCTTAAGGGGTTAGTAAAGACGACTACTGACTGTCCAGTAGCGACGGCACGACCAGATAATATCTTCCTCGTGACAGAAGCAAAATCTTAAGTCAAAGTCTTTTTCTCCCGGAGTGAAGCTGATGTGAAGATTATGCTGTGTTGGCTGCTGTGTTGTGCTGTGTTGGTGCTGTGTTGGTGCTGTGTTGGTGCTGTGTTGGTGCTGTGTTGTGTGCTGCTACTGTTTGTGCTGTGTTGGTGCTGTGTTGGCTGCTGTGTTGGTGCTGTGTTGGTGCTGCGTTGGTGCTGTGTTGTGTGCTGCTGCATGTTGTGCTGTGTTGGTGCTGCTACTGTGTTGGTGCTGTGTTGGTGCTGTGTTGGTGCTGTGTTGGTGCTGTGTTGGTGCTGTGTTGGTGCTGTGTTGTGTGCTGCTACTGTGTTGGTGCTGCTACTGTGTTGTGCTGTGTTGCTGGCTGCTGTGTTGGTGCTGTGTTGGTGCTGCTACTGTGTTGGTGCTGTGTTGTGTGCTGCTACTGTGTTGGTGCTGTGTTGGTGCTGTGTTGGTGCTCTGTTGGTGCTGTGTTGTGTGCTGCTACTGTGTTGGTGCTGTGTTGGTGCTGTGTTGGTGCTGTGTTGTGTGCTGCTACTGTGTTGGTGCTGTGTTGGTGCTGTGTTGGTGCTGTGTTGTGTGCTGCTACTGTGTGGTGCTGCTACTGTGTTGGTGCTGTGTTGGTGCTGTGTTGGTGCTGTGTTGGTGCTGCTGCTGCTGTGTTGTGCTGTGTTGGTGCTGCTACTGTGTTGGTGCTGTGTTGGTGCTGCTACTGTGTTGGTGCTGTGTTGGTGCTGTGTTGGTGCTGCTACTGTGTTGTGCTGTGGTGCTGCTGCTGTGTGGTGCTGTGTTGGTGCTGTGTTGGTGCTGTGTTGGTGCTGCTGCTGTGTTGTGCTGTGTTGGTGCTGCTACTGTGTTGGTGCTGTGTTGGTGCTGCTACTGTGTTGGTGCTGTGTTGGTGCTGCTGCTGTGTTGTGCTGTGTTGGTGCTGCTACTGTGTTGGTGCTGTGTTGGTGCTGCTGCTACTGTGTTGGTGCTGCTACTGTGTTGGTGCTGTGTTGGTGCTGCTACTGTGTTGTGCTGTGTTGGTGCTGCTACTGTGTTGTGCTGTGTTGGTGCTGCTACTGTGTTGGTGCTGTGTTGGTGCTGCATGTTGGTGCTGTGTTGGTGCCGCTACTGTGTTGGTGCTGTGGTGCTGCTGCTGTGTTGTGCTGTGTTGGCTGCTGTGTTGTGTGTTGGTGCTGTGTTGGTGCTGCTACTGTGTTGGTGCTGTGTTGGTGCTGCTACTGTGTTGGTGCTGTGTTGGTGCTGCTACTGTGTTGTGCTGTGTTGGCTGCTGTGTTGTGCTGTGTTGGTGCTGTGTTGGTGCTGCTACTGTGTTGGTGCTGTGTTGGTGCTGCTACTGTGTTGGTGCTGTGTTGGTGCTGCTACTGTGTTGTGCTGTAGTTGGCTGCTGTGTGTTGGTGCTGTGTTGGTGCTGTGTTGGTGCTGCTGTGGTTGGTGCTGTGTTGGTGCTGCTACTCTGTTGGTGCTGTGTTGGTGCTGCTACTGTGTTGTGCTGTGTTGGTGCTGCTGCTGTGCTGCTGCTGTGTTGGTCTGTGTTGTGCTGTGTGTTGTGCTGTGTTGGTGCTGTGTTGGTGCTGCCTGTGTTGGTGCTGTGTTGGTGCTGCTACTGTGTTTAGCTGTGTTGGTGCTGTGTGTTGGCTGCTGTGTTGGTGCTGTGTTGGTGCTGTTGGTGCTGTGTTGGTGCTGCTGCTGTGTTGTGTGCTGTGTTGGTGCTGCTACTGTGTTGGTGCTGTGTTGGTGCTGCTACTGTGTTGGTGCTGTGTTGGGTGCTGCTGCTGTGTTGTGCTGTGTTGGTGCTGCTACTGTGTTGTGCTGTGTTGGTGCTGCTACTGTGTTGTTGTGCTGTGTTGGTGCTGTGTTGGTGCTGTGTTGGTGCTGCTACTGTGTTGTGCTGTGTTGGTGCTGCTACTGTGTTGGTGCTGTGTTGGCTGTGTGTGCTGCTACTGTGTTGGTGCTGTGTTGGTGCCGCTTCTGCTGTGTTGGTGCTGTGTTGGTGCTGCTACTGTGTTGTGCTGTGTTGGCTGCTGTGTTGTGCTGTGTTGGTGCTGCTACTCTGTTGGTGCTGTGTTGGTGCCGCTACTGTGTTGGTGCTGTGTTGGTGCTGTGTTGGTGCTGCTACTGTGTGTTGGTGCTGTGTTGGTGCCGCTGCTGTGTTGGTGCTGTGGTGCTGCTGTGTTGTGCTGTGTTGGCTGCTGTGTTGGTGCTGTGTTGGTGCTGTGTTGGTGCTGCTACTGTGTTGGTGCTGTGTTGGTGCTGCTACTCTGTTGGTGCTGTGTTGGTGCTGCTACTGTGTTGTGCTGTGTTGGTGCTGCTACTGTGTACTGCTACTGTGTTGTGCTATGTTGTGCTGTGTTCGCCACTGTGTTGGTGCTGTGTTGGTGCTACTGTGTTGGTGCTGTGTTGGTGCTGCTACTGTGTTTATGTTGGTGCTGTGTTGGTGCTGTGTTGTGTGCTGCTACTGTGTTGTGCTGTGTTGGTGCTGTGTTGGTGCTGTGTTGTGTGCTGCTACTGTGTTGGGTGCTGTGTTGTGTGCTGTGTTGGTGCTGTGTTGTGTGCTGCTACTGTGTTGGTGCTGTGTTGGTGCTGTGTTGTGTGCTGCTACTGTGTTGGTGCTGTGTTGGTGCCTTCTGTGTTGGTGCTGTGTTGGTGCTGCTACTGTGTTGGTGCTGTGTTGGTGCTGCTGTGTTTAGCTGTGTTTGGTGCTGTGTTGGCTGCTGTGTTGGTGCTGTGTTGGTGCTGTGTTGGTGCTGTGTTGGTGCTGTGTTGTGTGCTGCTACTGTGTTGGCTGTGTTGGTGCTGTGTGTGCTGTGTTGTGTGCTGCTACTGTGTTGGTGCTGCTACTGTGTTGGTGCTGTGTTGTGTGCTGTGTTGGTGCTGTGTTGGTGCTGTGTTGTGTGCTGCTACTGTGTTGTGCTGTGTTGGTGCTGTGTTGGTGTGTTGTGTGCTGCTACTGTGTTGGTGCTGTGTTGTGTGCTGTGTGGTGCTGTGTTGTGTGCTGCTGCTGTGTTGGTGCTGTGTTGGTGCTGTGTTGTGTGCTGCTTCTGCTGTGTTGGTGCTGTGTTGGTGCTGTGTTGGTGCTGTGTTGTGTGCTGCTGCTGTGTTGGTGCTGTGTTGGTGCTGTGTTGTGTGCTGCTGTGTTGGTGCTGTGTTGGTGCTGTGTTGGTGCTGCTACTGTGTTGGTGCTGTGTTGGTGCTGTGTTGGTGCTGTGTTGTGTGCTGCTACTGTGTTGGTGCTGTGTTGGTGCTGTGTTGGTGCTGTGTTGTGTGCTGCTGCTGTGTTGGTGCTGTGTTGGTGCTGTGTTGGTGCTGCTACTGTGTTGGTGCTGTGTTGGTGCTGTGTGCTGCTGTGTTGGTGCTGTGTTGGTGCTGTGTTGGTGCTGTTGTGTGCTGCTGTGTGTTGGTGCTGTGTTGGTGCTGTGTTGTGTGCTGCTGTGTTGGTGCTGTGTTGGTGCTGTGTTGGTGCTGTGTTGGTGCTGCTACTGTGTTGGTGCTGTGTTGGTGCTGCTACTGTGTTGGTGCTGTGTTGGTGCTGTGTTGTGTGCTGCTTCTGTGTTGGTGCTGTGTTGGTGCTGTGTTGGTGCTGTGTTGTGTGCTGCTACTGTGTTGGTGCTGTGTTGGTGCTGTGTTGGTGCTGTGTTGGTGCTGCTACTGTGTTGGTGCTGTGTTGGTGCTGTGTTGGTGCTGTGTTGTGTGCTGCTACTGTGTTGGTGCTGTGTTGGTGCTGTGTTGGTGCTGTGTTGGTGCTGTGTTGTGTGCTGCTACTGTGTTGGTGCTGTGTTGGTGCTGTGTTGGTGCTGTGTTGTGTGCTGCTACTGTGTTGGTGCTGTGTTGGTGCTGTGTTGGTGTTGTGTTGGTGCTGTGTTGGTGCTGCTGCTGTGTTGGTGCTGTGTTGTGTGCTGCTACTGTGTTGGTGCTGTGTTGGTGCTGTGTTGTGTGCTGCTACTGTGTTGGTGCTGTGTTGGTGCTGTGTTGGTGCTGTGTTGTGCTGCTACTGTGTTGGTGCTGTGTTGTGGTGCTGTGTTGGTGCTGTGTTGTGTGCTGCTACTGTGTTGGTGCTGTGTTGGTGCTGTGTTGGTGCTGTGTTGTGTGCTGCTACTGTGTTGGTGCTGTGTTGGTGCTGTGTTGGTGCTGTGTGTTGTGTGCTGCTACTGTTGGTGCTGTGTTGGTTCTGTGTTGTGTGCTGCTACTGTGTTGGTGCTGTGTTGGTGCTGTGTTGTTTGCTGCTACTGTGTTGGTGCTGTGTTGGTGCTGTGTTGGTGCTGTGTTGGTGCTGTGTTGGTGCCGCTATGTGTTGGTGCTGTGTTGGTGCTGTGTTGGTGCTGCTACTGTGTTGGTGCTGTGTTGGTGCTGTGTTGGTGCTGTGTTGGTGCTGCTACTGTGTGTGCTGTGTTGGTGCTGTGTTGGTGCTGTGTTGGTGCTATGTTGGTGCTGTGTTGTGTGCTGCTACTGTGTTGGTGCTGTGTTGGTGCTGTGCTGTGTTGTGCTGTGTTGGTGCTGCTACTGTGTTTAGCTGTGTTGGTGCTGTGTTGGTGCTGTGTTGGCTGCTGTTGGTGCTGCTACTGTGTGTTGTTGTGCTGTGTTGGTGCTGCTACTGTGTTGTGCTGTGTTGGTGCTGTGTTGGTGCTGTGTTGGTGCTGTGTTGTGTGCTGCTACTGTGTTGGTGCTGTGTTGGTGCTGCACTGTTGTGCTGTGGTGGTGCTGTGTTGGTGCTGTGGTGGTGCTGTGTTGGTGCTGTGTTGTGTGCTGCTACTGTGTTGGTGCTGTGGTGGTGCTGTGTTGGTGCTGTGTGTGTGCTGCTGCTGTGTTGGTGCTGTGTTGTGTGCTGCTACTGTGTTGTGCTGTGTTGGTGCTGTGGTGGTGCTGTGTTGTGCTGTGTTGGTGCTGCTACTGTGTTTGTGCTGTGTTGGTGCTGCTACTGTGTTTGTGCTGTGTTGGTGCTGCTACTGTGTGTGCTGTGTTGGTGCTGCTACTGTGTTGTGCTGTGTTGTGGTGCTGTGTTGTGCTGTGTTGGTGCCGCTGCTGTGTTGTGCTGTGTTGGTGCTGCTACTGTGTTGTGCTGTGTTGGTGCTGCTACTGTGTGTGCTGTGTTGGTGCTGCTACTGTGTTGTGCTGTGTTGGTGCCGCTACTGTGTTGTGCTGTGTTGTGCTGTGTTGTGCTGTGTTGGTGCCGCTGCTGTTTTGTGCTGTGGTGCTGCTACTGTGTGCTGTGTTGGTGCTGCTACTGTGTTGTGCTGTGTTGGTGCTGTGTTGGTGCTGCTACTGTGTTGTGCTGTGTTGGTGCCGCTATGTGTTGTGCTGTGTTGGTGCTGCTACTGTGTTGTGCTGTGTTGGTGCTGCTATCTGTTGTGCTGTGTTGGTGCTGCTACTGTGTTGTGCTGTGTTGGTGCTGCTACTGTGTTGTGCTGTGTTGGTGCTGTGTTGGTGCTGCTGCTGTGTTGTGCTGTGTTGGTGCCGCTACTGTGTTGTGCTGTGTTGGTGCTGCTACTGTGTTGTGCTGTGTTGGTGCTGCTACTGTGTTGTGCTGTGTTGGTGCCGCTACTGTATTGTGCTGTGTTGTGCTGTGTTGGTGCTGCTACTGTGTTGTGCTGTGTTGGTGCCACTTACTGTGTTGTGCTGTGTTGGTGCTGTGTTGGTGCTGCTACTGTGTTGCTGTGTTGGTGCCACTTGTGTTGTGCTGTGTTGGTGCTGCTAGTGTGTTGTGTGCTGTGTTGGTGCCGCTACTGTGTTGTGCTGTGTTGGTGCCGCTACTGTGTTGTGCTGTGTTGGTGCTGTGTTGTGCTGCTACTGTGTATGCTGTGTTGGTGCCGCTACTGTGTTGTGCTGTGTTGGTGCCTACTGTGTTGTGCTGTGTTGTGCTGTGTTGGTCACTGGCTGTGCTGTGTGGTGCCACTACTGTGTTGTGCTGTGTTGGTGCTGTGTTGGTGCTGCTAATGTGTTGTGCTGTGTTGGTGCTGTGTTGGTGCTGCTACTGTGTTGTGCTGTGTTGGTGCCGCTACTGTGTTGGCTGTTGGTTTGTTCCCTTATTCTTCTCTTGTTTTGCTGTGTTGGTGCTTGTTGTTCTACTGTGTTGTGCTGTGTTGGTGCACTGTTGTCTGTGTTGTGCTGCTACTGTGTTGTGCTGTGTTGGTGCTGCCACTGTGTTGGTGTGCTGTGTTGGTGCTGTGTTGGTGCTGTGTTGGTGCTGTGGTGGTGTGTTGTGCTGTGTTGCGCTGCTACTGTGTT
Organism: Homarus americanus; assembly: GCF_018991925.1. Taxonomy (NCBI): domain Eukaryota; kingdom Metazoa; phylum Arthropoda; class Malacostraca; order Decapoda; family Nephropidae; genus Homarus; species Homarus americanus. The sequence continues at coordinate 1,757,569 of NW_024716951.1, read as the reverse complement.
GTGCTGTGTTGGTGCTGCTACTGCGTGCTGTGTTGCTGGTGGTGCTGTGTTGTGCTGTGTTGGTGCTGCTACTGTGTGTGCTGTGCTTGCGCTGCCACTGTGTTGTGCTGTGTTGGTGCTGTGTTGGTGCTGCTACTGTGTTGTGCTGTGTTGGTGCTGCTACTGTGTTGTGCTGTGTTGGTGCTGTGTTGGTGCTGCTACTGTGTTGTGCTGTGTTGGTGCTGCTACGTTTGCTGTGTTGTGCTGTGTTGGTGCTGCTACTGTGTTTAGCTGTGTTGGTGCTGCTACTGTGTTGTGCTGTGTTGGTGCTGCTACTGTGTTTAGCTGTGGGGTGGTGGGCGTACTGTGTTTACTGTGTTGCTGCTACTGTGTTGTGGCTGTGTTGCGTGCCACTGTGTTATGCTGTGTTGGTGCTGTGTTGGTGCTGTGTTGGTGCTGTGTTGGTGCTACTGTGTTGTGCTGTGTTGGTGCTGCTACTGTGTTACGGCTGTGCTGGTGCTGCTACTGTGTTGTGCTGTGTTGGTGCTGCTACTGTGTTGTAGCTGTGTTGGTGCTGTGTTGTGCTGCTACTGTGTTGGCTGTGCTTGGCTGCCACTGTGTTGTGCTGTGTTGGTGCTGTGTTGGCTGTGTTGGTGCTGCTACTGTGTTGTGCTGTGTTGGTGCGCTGCTACTGTGTTGTGCCGGTTGGTGCTGCTACCGTGTTGGTGCTGTGTTGGTGCTGTGGTTGTGCTGTGTTGGTGCTGCTACCGTGTTGTGCTGTGTTGCGCCGCTACTGTGTTGTGCTGTGCTGGTGCTGTGTTGGTGCTGTGTTGGCGCTGTGGTGGCGCTGTGTTGTGCTGTGTTGCGCTGCTACTGTGTTGTGCTGTGTCGCCGCCTGCGTTGTGGGAGTGCTGCTGCGGTATGGTTGTGTGTTGGTGCTGCTACTGTGTTGTGCTGTGTTGGTTGCTACTGTGTTGTGCTGTGTTGGTGCTGCTACTGTGTTTGCTGTGTTGGTGCTGTGTTGGTGCTGCTGTGTAGCTGTGCTGGTGCTGCTACCAGTTGGTGCTGTGTGCATACTGTGCGTGGTTGGTGCTGCCACTGTGTTGTGCTGTGTTGGTGCTGCTACTGTGTTGTGCTGTGTTGGTGTTGCTACTGTGTTGGCTGTGTTGGTGCTGTGTTGGTGCTGCTACTGTGTTGGTGCGTTGGTGCTGCTACTGTGTTGTGCTGTGCTGGTTGCCATGTGTTGTGCTGTGTTGGTGCTGCTACGTGTTTGCTGTGTTGGTGCTGTGTTGGTGCTGCTACTGTGTTGTGCTGTGTTGGTGCTGCTACTGTGTTGTGCCGTTGGTGCTGCTACTGTGTTGTGCTGGTGTGCTGCTACTGTTTGAAGCTGTGTTGGTGCTGCTACTGTGTTGTGCTGTGTTGGTGCTACTGTGTTGTGCTGTGTTGGTGCTGCTACTGTGTTTAGCTGTGTTGGTGCTGCTACGTGTTGTGTTGTGCTGTGTTGGTGCTGTACTGTGTTGTGCTGTGTTGGGCTGTGTTGTGTGTGCTTAAATGCTGTTTATGTGTGGTTGTGCTGTGTTGGTGCTGCTACTGTGTTGTGCTGTGTTGGTGCTGGTGCTGCTACTGTGTTGGTGCTGTGTTGGTGCTGCTACTGTGTTGTGCTGTGTTGGTGCTGTGTTGGTGCTGCTACTGTGTTGTGCTGTGTTGGTGCTACTGTGTTGTGCTGTGTTGGTGCTGTGTTGCTGTGTTGTGCTGTGTTGGTGCTGCATGTTGGTGCTCTACTGTGTTGTGCTGTGTTGGTGCTGTGTTGGTGCTGCTACTGTGTTGTGCTGTGTTGGTGCTGCTACTGTGTTGTGCTGTGTTGGTGCTGTTGTGCTGTGTTGTGCCTGTGTTGTGCTGTGTTGGTGCTGTGTTGTGCTGTGTTGGTGCTGCTACTGTGTTGATGCTGTGGTTGGTGCTAGTGGTGTGTACTGTGTTTGCTGTGTTGGGTGTTGGTGCTACTGTGTTGTGCTGTGTTGGTGCTGAGTTTGCTGTGTTGGCTCTGTTGTTGTGTTGGCGCTGCTACTGTGTTTAGCCTTGGTGCTACTTGGCCAGTGGTGTTATAGGCTGGTTGATTGTGTGGTGGTGTTGGTGTGTGTGTTGTGCTTGTGCTGGTGCTGCTACTGTGGGTGCTGTGTTGGTGCTACTGTGTTGTGCTGTGATGGTGCTGCTGTTGTGTGTGTGTTGGCGCTGCTGCGTGTGTGGCTGTGTTGGTGCTACTGTGTTGTGCTGTGTTGGTGCCACCGTGTTATGCTGTGTTGGTGCTTCTGTTGCCATGTTGTACAGTAATGCTGCCACTATGGGTTCACGAGTCTGAATCTCGAGGTTCGCCGTGGTTCAGAGGGAGAGGTGACATTACTAGTTGACTGTACACCGGTTCTCCTTGTACCATAATAGTTAATGATTACTGCACACTGTGGATTGGTTACTGAGGGTCACGTTCTATCGGTGGTCTAATTTCCTGCCCAAGATAGTGACATCATTCACCAGCTATTGAGGATATGGGGATTCTGGTTTCCTATCCTGTTTTAGTAGGAAAAGGCTTGTGCGAATGTCTCTCTCTCTCTCTCTCTCTCTCCCTTATCTACTACTGTAGTAGATAAACAGCGGTGTGGAGGAAACAAAACATGACGTAATGCAGTGAAAGTGATATAAACAATGAGTGACGTCATGTGTATGATCGTATGTGATTGGCTGGCTGGAGTGACTTAGGCATGAGGCCACCATACTGCACCATATTTTACCATACTTCTTAATGGTAGTGGATGCCTCCTTAAACACCCAATTAGCCGATGTAATTAGCCGTTATTAAAGCTCTAATAGGGTCCGTAATAGTTCTTGTTGATAGTTATAATTACAGGTGATTCTCAGTGATGGGTTTTAGTGTGATGATCCTTCTAAGTCTCCCCTTCCCTTTCCTTCCCCACGCCTGGGGTCCATTATGACTTGGGGTCCATTATGACTTGGGGCCCATTATGACTTGGGGTCCATTATGACTTGGGGTCCATTATGACTAGTCCATTATGACTTGGGGTCCATTATAACTAGTCCATTATAACTAGGGGCCCATTATAACTAGTCAATATAACTAGTCCATTATAACTAGCTTGCTTAGGATAGCCTATTGCACCCTGCCCAGTTAACCAATGGACTTACACTTTTACAGAACATCTAATATATTCCAATAAACCCGACACAGGTGATGTAGACCCGCCATTACCTGGAGGTGGTGTGAGGGATGCCCCGTTCACACTGAGTAATGACGTCACGCGAGGTATTCTTATCCCTGCCTCAAAAATCCATAAAAAATAAATTAAATAAACTAAATAAACTAAAAAAAATTATAATAAATAAAATAAAACACGAAATAAAAAAAAATTAAATAAAATATGAAGGATTGTGAGGGAGTTAGGTGGTATATTATTATTATTATTATTATTATTATTATTATTATTATTATTATTATTATTATTATTGTGTTGAATAGAACCCCCAGAGTCACTGTTTACCTGGTTGGTGTTAAGACTCAGGTGTTGGACAGGTGTTACTTATTTGTTTGTTTTTTTTCCTCAGGTAAGTGTCCAGGTGGCGACAGCCCTCCATCACCTATAGTATGACCTTGATAGTGAGTATAACCTAACGTAACCAAACTTAACCAAAACCTAACCAAACCTAACCTAACCTAACTTTTGAAGCATATAATATTGTTTACCGTCTGGGCATTCAAGTTACACATACACCTCCTGTACATGAAGGTAACAGGTATGGAATGACTTCAATCTATATCGAAGGATACACCTTGTCGCCTCCTCTCTGGTGTAGTGATTTCTCCTCTCCGCCCTACACCCATCCACGGGAGGCCATATTTTAAGGTAGATTTTCACCAAATTTGGGGCTGTGTGTGTGAAGCTGGAGAGGAGAGAGAGGGAGAGAAGGAGAGAGAGAGAGAGACGCTGGTATTTTAGGAGAACATCTGGTGCTGGACACAGAGAATATATTAAGTCTGTTCTCACCATGCTGCTATGACAGGTAGATAAGAGGGGTGGGGGAGGGGATGGGGGTGGGGGATGGGGGAGGGGGGAGGGGATAGGGGGTGATGGGGATAGGTGGGAGACGAGAGAATATCAAATCCTCTTCCCCACCCCCCAAAAAAACCTGAAGCTGGCTGGGAAAATTATGGGTCTTGGTTATGTTAGATTTTTGGTGATAATTGATTGTTAGATTTTGGTTGTGGTTACGTTAGATGAAGACAGGTAAGTTGGTTAGCATAGGTTAAATTTGGTTAGAATAGGTCGTGTTAAGTTGGGATAAGTTAAATTAAGTCATGATTGATTAAATTAATTAGGGTAAGTTAAGTTTGGTTAGGTTATGTATGTATGTATGTATGTATGTATGTATGTATGTATGTATGTATGTATTGACTTATCATACGGGTGCTCGAGGCTGTCTTCTTCTGAGCCTTATCAACTAGGTAGGCAGGTGGGCTCAGGTGGGCTCAGGTGGGCTCAGGTAAAGGTGGCGCAAGACAAATTATGTAATTGGAATACATGAATACATAATGTGGTCTACCAGCTGGGTACAGAATGGGTGACACTGGGTGAGGTGAGGTTAGATAGGTTAGGGTGAGGTGAGGTTAGTTAGGTTGTTAGGTGAGGAGGAGGAAGGAAGTAGGTGAGGTTAGGTGTATTGGCCGGATATTGTAGGTAAAAACGTCAGGTCTAGTTATTGTTGTTTGGGTCGATGATGGGAACCCCGGTGAGGTGAGGGCGACGGTGGTGCCACTAGCGGCCGACACTCCTATTCCACCTACTACAACTACTTACTAGCACTACTACTACTACTACTTACTACTATACGTCCACCTTCTCCTCCACTACTACTACCCTCTCTTCCACTACCTCCAGTAACAATGCCTCCACCACTAGCACTACCACCAACTAATCACAACCACCACACACACCCACCACACACCACACCACCACACACACCACCACACCACCACACCACCCACACCACCCACCACCACCACCACCACACCCACACCACCACCACACCCACACCCACCACCACACCCACCACCACCACCACACCACCACCACCACCACCACACCCACCACCACCACCATACCCACCACCACCACCACCCACCACCACCACCACCACCCACCCACCACACCACACCACCACCACACCCACCACCACCACCACCACACCCACACCCACCACCACCACACCCACACCCACCACCACCACCACCACACCCACCACCACCACACCCACACCACCACCACACCCCACCACCACCACCACACCCACACCCACCACCACACCCACACCCACCACCACCACACACCCACACCCACCACACCACACACCCACACCCACACCCACACCCACCACACCACCACCACTCACACCCACCACCACCACACCACACACCCACACACCCACCACCACCACCACACCACACCCACCACCACCACACCCACACCACCACCACCACACCACACCCACCACCACCACACCCAACCCACCACCACCACACCCACCACCACCACACCCACCACCACCACCACTCACACCACCACCACCCACCACACCCACCACCACCACACCCCCCCACCACACACCCACCACCACACCCACCACCACACACCCACCACACCCACCACCACACCCCACCACCACCACTCACCACCACCACCACCACCACCCAGGAGCCCCCTCAAACATACCTGTTTTTTTCCTCCTCTGCGCAGTGAGGGGAAATATTCCTCCTCCCTGCGGCAGTGAGGGAAATATTCTTCCTGCGCGCAGGGAAATATTCCTCCTCTTCCGCACGTGAAAATATTCCTCCTCTGCACAGTGAGGAAATATTCTTTCCGCGCAGTGAGGGAAATATTCTCCCTTCCGCGCAGTGAGGGAAATTCTCCTCCTCTGCGCAGTGGGGGTATTCTCCTCTTCCGCGCAGTGAGGGAAATATTCTCCTCCTCTGCGCAGTGAGGTTATTAGGAAATAATACTGACATAGGTTCCAAAATTTTATCATCTCTATTCCTTCCGTGTCTCTTCA
>NW_024716951.1:1723979-1746479 GCF_018991925.1 Homarus americanus | reverse complement strand
TTTATTCGCCGTTACCGACTAACCACCGACCGCAAGTAGCTCCCACCTCAGATTACAGAAGCTCTCTCTCTCTGTCATTAGTCATCTGTCACCCTACATCCCCACACCTGGTCACCCCTACACCTGGTCACCACACATTTTTCCCCCCCTTCCACAGGTCAGGTGGTATTACCAGGTGGTTGTGAGGGGTGGGGGTGTCTGGACCTTGGTGGGACGCCAATGTAAACAAACGCCACGTGGTGATGTTTATTTTTTCCGGCCAGGTAATTAGGGGCATATTTACCTGGCCTTGGTGTTTATGTATGTATGTATGTATGTATGTATGTATGTATGTATGTATGTATGTATGTATGTATGTATGTATGTATGAGAGATAAGTAAGAGATAGTGAGAGATTGGTGAGAGAGAAAGTGAGAGACTGGTGAGAGATAAATGAAAGACTTGTGAGAGACTCCTAGGAGATTCCTTGAGAGACACCTAAGAGATTCTTTGAGAGACACCTATGAGACCCTTGAGAGACACCTATGAGACCCTTGAGAGACACCTATGAGACCCTTGAGAGACTCCTAAGAGATTCCTTGAGAGACACCTATGAGACCATTGAGAGACACTCCAAGAGATTCTTTTGAGAGACACCTATGAGACCCTTGAGAGACTCCTGAGACCCTTGAGAGACACTGAGAGACCCTTGAGAGACTAAGAGACCTCTTGATAGACACGGAGGAGACCCTTGAGAGACACTAAAAGACCCTGAGAGACACTCAGAGACCCTTGAGAGACACTGAGACCCTTGAGAGACACGGAGAGACCCTTGAGACACGGAGATACTCCTTGAGACACTGGAAGGACCCTGGAGAGCACCTAAGAGACCCTGGGAGACACCTAAGAGACCTGGAGAGACACAGAGACCCTTGAGAGACACTGGAGCCTGGGAGACACTAAGAGACCCTTGAGAGCACTGAGAGACTCTTGGGAGACTGAGAGACCCTTGAGAGTCACTGAGAGACCCTTGAGAGCACTGAGAGCTTGAGACACTATGAGACCATTGAGAGACACGAGAGACCCTTGAGAGACTCTAAAAGACCCTTTAGAGAGACACTAAGAGACCCTTGAGAGACACTGAGAGACCCTTGAGAGACACGGAGAGACCCTTGAGACACGGAGAGACCTTGAGACACTGAAGGACCTGGAGAGACCTCTAAGGAGACACCTAGAGACCCTGAGAGACACTAAGAGACCCTTGAGAGACACTGAGACCCTGGAGAGACACTAAAGACCTGAGAGACACTGAGAGACTCTGAGAGACACTGAGAGACCCTTGAGAGCACTGAGAGACCCTGAGAGACACTGAGAGACCTTGAGAGACACTATGAGACCATTGAGAGACACCTGAGACCCTTGAGAGACACTTACAGACCATGAGAGACACCTAAGAGACCTGAGAGACACTGAGGGACCCTTGAGACACAGAAGCTCTTGAGAGACACTGAGGACCCTGGAGAGACACTCGACGGACCCTGGAGAGACACTGACAGACCCTGGAGAGACACTGAGAGCCCTGGAGATACTGAGAGACCCTTGAGAGACCCTTAGAGACAATGAGAGCCTGAGACCCCTTAGAGACAATGAGAGACAAATGCGCATGACAGCCTCCACGTGGTCTAGCAGTTGGCGACCTTCCAGTATAATGTTAGCCTGGCGTTCCTTCCTTCTCCATTATTGTTTATTTATTTGCTCTCTCTCTCCTTCCTCCTCCCTCTCTCGCTGCCTCTTTCCTCCTCTCCTCCCCCTGCCTCTTCCTCCCTCTTGCCGCCTCTTCCTCCTCTCCCCTCGCCGCCTTCTCTCCCTCCCCCTCTCTCTGTCTCTCTCCTCTCGCTGCTTCCTTCTCTCTCTGCCTCTTCCTCCCTCTGCTGCCTCCTCTTCCTCCCTCTCGCTGCCTCTTCCTCCTCTCTGTCTCTCCCTCCCTCTCTGCTGCCTCTCTTCCTCCCTCTCATGCCTCTTCCTCCCTCTCCCCCTCCTCTCTCTCCCTCTCGCCGTCTCTTCCTCCCTCCTCGCTGCCTCTCTTCCTCCCTCTCCTGCCTCTTCCTCCTCTGTCTCTCTCCTCCTCCGCTGTTTCTCTCTTCCTCCCCTCCTGCCTCTCTTCCTCCCCTCTGCTCCTCTTCCTCCTCCTCTCTCTGTCTTCTCCCTCTCTCGTCTCTCTTCCTCCTCCTGCCGCCCTCTTCCTCCCTCCGCTGCCCCCTTCCTCCTCTCCCTCTCTGTCTCTCTCCTCCCTTCGCTGTCTCTTCCCTCTTGCTGCCTCTTCCCTCTTCCCTCCCTCTCGCTGCTTCTCCCTTCCTCCCTTCCTCTTGCATTGTTTATCTGTTACTCTTTCCTTTTCTTCTTACGTTGTTTTTATCATCCTTCTCCATTCCTGCTGTTTGTTCTCTCTCTCTCATCCTCCTTCCTCTCTTCCTTCTCTCCTTCTCACGTTGTTTATCTCCCTTGCTCCTTCCTGTTTCTCTACACTTTATTTTCTCCTTTTTTCTCCCTCCTCTTCTTCCTGCTTCTTCTCCTCTTTCTGTTTCCTTCTCATCCTCCCCCTCCTCCTCCTCTTTGTTAATATTCACTATGTTCTGCTTCGTTAGTTGCATTTCAATGATTTTTACCTGGCAAGGTGTGTGTGTGTGTGTGTGTGTGTGTGTGTGTGTGTGTGTGTGTGTGTGTGTGTGTGTGTGTGTGTGTGTGTGTGTGTGTGTGTGTGTGTGTGTGTGTGTGTGTGTGTTAGTTCCGGGTATTTTTGTGGGTATGTTTACCTGGCTGTGGGTATTTATCTGCCTAGTTCAGGGTATTGTTGTCGTTGGTGGAGGAGCAGGAGTGGGAAGGAGGGGAAGAGGAGGAGGAGGAAGTGGAAGAAGAAGAGTAGGAAGAAGAAGAAGAGGAAGAAGAAGAAGAGGAAAAGGATGTTTATTTACGGTTACATAAAGGTAGGGGAAGAGAAATTGAATTATTTTTTTAACACTGAACCGGAATTAATGGACGAATATACAAGGGTCGAGTCTGGATAAGGTTAGGTATAAGGGATAAGGGTTTTATAGGATGATGGAGAGGGTAATAATAGGATCTACGACCACAGGATGAAGGATGGGAGATACAAGGAGATGATGTGCACACCAGGATATCGCCCATCATATCCTAATACGGATCCTGGCGGGTCGCTATAACAGCTAAATAAGGTCCTGTGGAATGGTTATTGTGGGTCAGGTGAGGCAGGGACGTCAGGAGGGAGCAGGGCATCACCGTAGGACCCTTCTCACGATAGGATTCCACATTTTCTGGTTGCTAGATACATCCATTCTTTGTCTAGGACTTCACTGGTGACCTACAGAAGGATAATAATTGATATCCCAGCATAAATAAGGACTATCTGGAGCTTGGGAATAGTGGTACCTGGCCTAATTGGTACCTGGCCTAATTGGTACCTGTCCTAATTGGTACCTGTCCTAATAGTTACCTGTACTAATTGGTACCTGTCCTAATAGTTACCTGTACTAATAGGTACGTGTCCTAATTAGTACCTGTCCTGACAATACCTATCCTAATAGTGATGGTCTAGGTTCAATATTGTAACTTTATGTGTGTGTGTGTGTGTGTGTGTGTGTGTGTGTGTGTGTGTGATCAGTTCAGCAGCATGTACTGTCCTGGCTAATAACTTAAACATCAGTCTGGTAACCATAACATTGTCAAAAATTACTGTATTAACTTTACTCATTACAGCAGTCATTACACGAGTTAGTTATAAACGTAATTAGGATAATGATATCAGCAGTCTCTAAAATACAGTTTTTTTATAGAGAATACAGTGAGTTATTATTACACTAACCTTGTCAGTGTCAGGAGCTGGTACATAAAATACATGGATGTTACAGTAAGGTGACCAGCCAGCAAGGTTACCTGTGTCTTGCTTCTGTACCCAGGTTAATTACCTTCCTCTTACCTCTCTGCCACCATCCTTATCGCCTCTTAGGGTAATTTCCCCCCAAAAGGATTTATTTCCATAGTTTATTGGATTATTTTGGTTATTTTTTATCCCAGGACGGTGGTGGTAGATAATATTTTGCTTATTTTTTATCCCAGGACGGTGGTGGTAGATAATATTTTGCTTATTTTTATCCCAGGACGGTGGTGGTAGATAATATTTTGCTTATTTTTATCCCAGGACGGTGGTGGTAGATAATATTTTTGGTTATTTTTTATCCCAGGACGGTGATGGTATAGTATTTTGGTTATTTTTTATCCCAGGACGGTGATGGTAGATAGTATTTTGGTATTTTTATCCCAGGACGGTGGTGTGAGGTTGTGGGGAGGATGCGTGTGTTATGGTGCAGATATATTTGACACACACACACACACACAACACACAAGGGAGGTGGGGAAGGGGGGTGAGGGAGAGGGAGAAGGTGCACTAATTAGTAATCAGTGCAACATTACCTGCTGGGTTTATTGTACCTAAGCTTGTTTGTTTACCTGTGAGTTTCATGAGCGAAAATCAGGAGGACGAGGAGGAAGAGGTAGAGGATGGGGATGGGGAGGGAGGAGGAAGGGTGAGAGAGGGAAGGGTAGAAGGAGGGGAGTGCAGGGAGAGGGGAGAAAAGGAAAAGGGGGGATATGATGATGAGGAGGAGGAGGAGGTGAGGAGGGGGTGAGTTACCTGGCCTGTGGTTTTATATCATGGATGGATCAGGTGAGTGCCTCGATCTTGGTTCATTAGTTCAGTAGTGCCACTCTCTTCGTTGGGTCAGTGCCTGCAGTCTGACTTAGGCCCCAGTACCTCGTTGGTTTATCCGGGTAGGTTAGGGCCTATTAAGACAGGTAGCTATTAGGACAGGTAGCTATTAGGGATAGGAAGTATTGGGGACTAGTATCTATCTATGACTCCCATAGAGAACATATACATCTAAAGTTCAGAGCAACAAATCAATCTCCAACCTGATCTCAATTCCACCTATCTAATTTACCCTAACTTCATCCTAATTCTATCTAACTTGGTTCTAGTCTCCATTCTAACCTAACTCCAATTTGTCCAATCCACCTAACCTAATTTAATATAATCTGAGAAAGTCCTAACCTGACCCTAATACTATGTCCATGATCGTATATGTCAGCTTGGCCTCGTGTAACAGTGATAAATGCCCTGATATATACACGTTCATAACTACACATCTGAACTACGTGTCTGTCACAGGTGTAAAACATTTCCTGGCCATTTGTAGTTTTTGTTATGTTACGTATTACACATTAGTTAAGCAACATCAAAATTAATGTTCTGTTATGTGATTACTGGGGGTACTTGTCTCGTTACTGTCGTGTTACCAGCTGTGATGTATTGGTGACAACTGTTTTGGGTGTTATTTGACGTAACAGAATATGATAGAAGTGTGGGAGAAGTAGGTTAGGTTAGCGCTAAGTTAGGTTAGGTTAGGTTAGGTTGGGTTAGCTTTAGGTTAGGTTAGGTTAGGTTAAATTAGATCAGGTTAGGTTAGGTTAGGTCAGGTTAGGTTAGGTTTGGTTAGGTTAGGTTAGGTTTGGTTAGGTTAGGTTAGGTTAGGGTTTAATAAAAATGAAGTTTATTACCACGGTACACTAAGCATGTTAGCTGTAGTGTGGGGGGGAGGTGGTCGGGTGTTGCGTGCTCACCTGTCATCTCACCTCCAATTAACCTTTCATTTCCGTGGTATTAAGTACTTATGCCCCCTGATATAGCGACCATTACACCGTGTTCCCCTCTCCCTGCTGGCTAGCGACTTGCTATTAATACCTCCCTTATTCAGACTATTTTTTTTAGGGGTAGGTTAGGTTAGATGAGTACACACACACACACACACACACACACACACACACACACACACACACACACACACACACACACACACACACACACACACACACACACACACACACACACACACACACACACACACACACACAGTCAAAAGATCTTTTATTCAGCTCAGACTCAAAGCACAAGCGAGAGAGAGAGAGCATTATATCGGCCAACATGTCATTTTCCACACACTCTTATCATCATCATCATCATTATCATGTTTTCATACGTCAGAAGGTTAGACAAATACATATAGGCGAACATTGTTTTCCTCCTCTACCTTATAAAGTTTCCGGCACCGACCTCCACTAAGTGAAGCTGTCAGGATCACCGAGTTTAGTCGTAAATACAAAACCATGACCAAGTATAAGTGAGGTGAAGATAATTTGTAATATGACTTATACCTAACCTAACCTCACCTAACCTATTAACCAAACCTGACCTGACCTAACTTGACCTAACATGACCTAACCTAACCAAACCTGACCTGACTAACCCTAATCCGACCTAACATGACCTAACCTAACAACCTGACCTAACCTAACAAACCTGACCTGACCTAACTAACCTGACCCTAACCAACCTAACCACCAAACCTGACCTGACCCTAACCCCTGCACAGCCCTAGCCAAACCTGACCTAACCTAACCTAACCTGACTTCTTCAACCTAACCTAACCAAACCCCTAACCCTAACCTAACCTAACCTAACTAACAGTATAAACATGACAGGTTGCATGAGTTTACAGCATCAGCAGAGTAGATATAATCAGGAAGCCGAAATTGAATGTTCGGGCTGGACACTATCTTTAAAAACAATTCCCGCTGACTGTAATCGTTAGTCTATTCCTCCTGCTGTCATGGATACTGCTTCTCTGCTGATACACACACACACACACACACACACACACACACACACACACACACACACACACACACACACACACACACACACACACACACACACACTCCCCCACCTGGACTTCCTCCTAAATGCCAAGCCGTAAACACCTAGAAAAAGTGCAAAAGAGGGCATGCAAGATTATTCTCTCCCTTCCCTCCACAATAAAAGCGCTCAACACACTGACCCTTCGACTCTCACTGACCATCACCGACCTCATCTGCAAATTTGGTAGCTTCACCATCCCCGACACCGGCTCCTACTACGAGATCCTAGTCCAGAATTGCTGTTCGACACCAAACCGCATCCAGTCCATACGTGCCACGAACTGATCGCTATAAGAACAGCCCAGTCCCAACCATTGTAAAAATTATCAATAACTTGTAATAATCAGTGTATTCACTCCCAGTAAACACTGCTCCTTACACTGTCACTATGTTGAAATGAACTGTAGTTTGAGCTGATCCCATCTAAGTTATTATATGTCTTATTTGTGTCACTCATGTTACTTGTATATTATTTGTAATTCGTAACCCATTCCCAAATATGTAACTGTATATTTTCAGCCTTCTGGCTGCAAGCTCTTTCAATAAACCGTTAATTATTATTATTATATTACACACACACACACACACACACACACACACACACGCACACACACACACACACACACCAGTCATTTGAGTGGTGGTGACTAGGGCATCTTCTTGGAACAGTTTGTGTGAGTCGCCATATTAACTGAAGCTTCCACTGACGGGCTATTGTCTTGTCGGTCTGTTTCTCCTCCACCACTACATTTTTATCTGGGTTTGTGGTGGCGGTGGTGAACGACGTGTGGTGGTAGTAGTGGTGGTGGTCATCCCTGGAATAATAAAATCAACAACAACCACAGCAACATTCGCCATTGTTGTGAAACGAAAAAAACCAACTACTTTGTACTCTATTTAATCTCTCGCCTTACCGTAGTTGATGTATGCTCGTCTAGGATAGATCTTGTCAATAACCTTATAGCCACACTCACGCCCCCCTCAACCTGGCCCTCACACTGGTAAACAAAAGATTATTATGAATGTGTGGTAGCCCTTGCTCTGGGTGTATGTGTGTGTGTGTGTGTGTGTGTGTGTGTGTGTGTGTGTGTGTGTGTGTGTGTGTGTGTGTGTGTGTGTGTGTTAGTCAAATATCCTCCTTGATCCCTCACTAGACCTACCTTGTCTTCTCCCGTGCCACTCAAGGCGACACATAACAGCTTAAGAATGTTATCACGGGGATCAACTAACAACGGGAGGCTGAAAATTGACCTCTATTATTATTACTTTCTTATATAATTCTGACCTTCAACCTTAGTAGGGCAAGTATATGTGACCGTCTAGACAAGTTGGCCAAGGTTTTTACTTAAGTGTGTGAACAATGGTGAAGAGAGAGACGCTGCCTTAACTCCTTCAAGATGGATCACGACCATCATGTACCACGTCACGATAGAGATCACCTTTATGTTATCCTGAAATCACCCTTATGGAAACTGTTTATATGGTCTATTTAAGATGGTGTTCATGTTATACCCTTATGGCTCTGTTTACTTCTCACAACGTCGTCACATATAAACATTCGTCTGTTTGTTTGTTTCTCTGGTGTCATCTATAATACAGCTCAAGCAAGGTGTTGTGTGTGTGTGTGTGTGTGTGTGTGTGTGTGTGTGTGTGTGTGTGTGTGTGTGTGTGTGTGTGTGTCATTCTGTACCAGTCACCTCACCTTGTGTACGAATTTTGTGGTGGGGAAGAATTTATAAGAATAACTGTAGGGCTGTGGTAGGGCTGTGGTAGGGCTGTGGTCACAAGATATCAGCGGTGAGATGGGACTGTGGGTGTGGTTAAAACATCCGCTGACTGACTGGTAGACTGGACTGCACACACACACACACACACACACACACACACACACACACACACACACAAAATTACGTCATTACAGATAAGTAATAAACATTCACTCGACTTAAGCCTCAGTAACGTTCTTTTTTATGTTATCGTGTTGTGGGAGGAAGTGGGGGGGTCTTCTGTGTACAGGGTGTTCCAAAAGTTAGTGGAATCCTCCTACCAATGTAATACATCTTATATTTGATGAGTAACCTAACCTAACCTAAATTTTTGGGACACACTGTATTCTTGGCCTGTAGCTGAGTGAGGATGGGCTACAGACTGACAGTACAGATGGTTGAGAATTCATCATTATCTTCAACCTTCACCATCATCATCATCATATCATCATCATCATCATCATCATCATCATCATCATCATCATCATCACACGGGGCGCAGTACTACATCCTTCCCTCGACACAAAACAAACTAACTATAGTACTGTGTTGGTGGGAGTAACTGGTAATGCAATACTGTTTACTGAAGGGCAAGAGAGAGCAAGACCTCACTCTTTCAGTTTAAGGTTCCTTCTGCCCCTCCTCCTTCTGCCCCTCCTCCTTCTGCCCTCCTTCTGCCCCTCGAAAAAAAAAGATCGTGAAACAAAGCAACTCTCTTCTGTCTGTGTGTGTGTGTGTGTTGTGTGTGTGTGTGTGTGTGTGTGTGTGTGTGTGTGTGTGTGTGTGTGTGTGTGTCTGTGTGCTACTACTTACTGTTGCTGTGATAGAGTTTAATTTATCGTCCTACCGACAACAGCATTGGACCACCCGTTGTTATTGCTGGAGACTGCCTAGCACTTGACCTACTTCTTCTTCCTCCTCTTGTTCTTTTCTCATCCTACTCTTCCTCCCCTCCCCCTCCTCTTCATCATCCTCCTCTTCACCACCTCCTCCCCTCCTCTTCATCATCCTCCTCTTTCACCACCTCCTCCCCTCTCTTCATCCCCTCCTCTTCATCTCCTCCTCTTCCCACCACCTCCCCCTCCTCTTCATCATCCTCCTCTTCCACCACCTCCTCCCCTCCTCTTCATCATCCTCCTCTTCCCACCTCACCTCCCCCCCTCCTCTTCATCATCCTCCTCTTCCTCCAACACCTCCTCACCCCTCCTCTTCATCATCCTCCTCTTCCACCACCTCCTCCCCCTCCTCTTCATCATCCCCTCCTCCTCCTCCTGCTGGTGCCGCCGTTGCTCTACCCCTTCACCATGCATAACCACTAATCTGATTAACTACTCCGGAAGAAAATTAGACTCCGGGTATTAATGACCAGAGCTGGACGGCCGGGTGTTGGTGGTGCTGAAAACTTTACATTAATGGCACAAGAGTTAATGAGGCAAAGTTACTATGGCGAGGGTACTGTAACTTAGCCATTCTTTGTTAAATATACTAGTTAATGAGAGTATAGTGTCGTAACTAGATCACTTTAGGAGTTAATTGTACTGGTTAATGATACAGGTTAAATAATGAGTAGGGTTGTAACTAGAGCACTTTAGAGAGTTTATGGGACAGGTTAATGAGGTGTATAGTGTTAAGTTAGTAGTAATAAGGGAGGTGTGTGTGTGTGTGTGTGTGTGTGTGTGTGTGTGTGTGTGTGTGTGTGTGTGTGTGTGTGTGTCAGTTTGTGGTATAGAGTCCTCATATCTTGGGGTCGAAACAGTATGGCAGTGTTCCTATACTCTCTCTCTCTCTCTCTTCTCTCTCATCTCCATTCCCTCTCTATATCTTCGCCCCATCTCTCCCCTTCTCTCCCCTTCTCTCCCCCTTCCGTACGTGTCCTTGTGAGGCAGAGGGTGGAAAGGGAGAGAATGTTGTGTGTGTGTGTGTGTGTGTGTGTGTGTGTGTGTGTGTGTGTGTGTGTGTGTGTGTGTGTGTGTGTGTGTGTGTGTGTGTGTGTGTGTGTGTGTGTGTGTGTGTGTGATATACTAGTCATAAGGGCGGTTGATATCCACAATGACGTCATGTGATATGTCTGGCTAAATTCCTCTCCCTCCCCCCCACCACCTCCTAGCACACACACACACACCAAGGGGGGGTCGGTTGGTATGGATGAGGTTGGATTTGTTTGTGTTATTGAGGGCAGAAGGGAAGATCTGTTAGGAGAAGGAGAAGAAAGGAGGAGGAGGGAGAACTCGATAGATGCCAGCAGTGAGGGAATACTGAGTGGGTGGGTCGGCATTGTGAGAGAGTTAAGCTTAAATAATGTAATCACAATAGTAGAGTGAGCAGCAGTTATCAGGACAGCTGCTGAGCTCTCTCTCTCTCTCTCTCTCTCTCTCTCTCTCTCCATTTTCCCCACTCACACCTTGAATTCTGATGTACCCTCTGCCGGAAGCTGTTTCAGAAGGGGTGGTGGCGGGACAAAAACACTGCTGGTACATAAAGCTAAGGGTGGGTAATTGTGGTAGGTGGTGGTTGTAGTGGTAGTGTGGTAGTGGTTGTGGTAGGTAGTGGTGATGGTTGTGGTAGATAGTGGTAATGGTTGTAATAGTAGTAGTAGTGTTGGTGGTGGTGGTGGTAGTAGTAGTAGTAGTCATAGTAGTAGTAGTAGTTGAGTAGTACGATATATCATGAAAATTAGGAACCCCCACCTTATTTCACCTGATAATTAAACATTTAACCTAACCTAACCTAACCTGCCAGGTAACATTCAGGTATATAATTAACAGGTGAAACAAACTAATTATGTCCCTTACCTTCATGAAAACCTCAAAACAGGGACTTAATAAATATATCTAATTAAAATACACACACACACAGACACACACACACACACACACACACACACACACACACACACACACACACACACACACACACACACACACACACACACACACACACACACAGAGTCCATTTTGTCCTCCTGAATTAAGGCCTGACAGTGAGGGATGCTGGGTCCGTACTCTTAAAGGTACACAGGTGAGACTTACCTCATTAAGGAAGGTATATGGTCCTATCTACCTGGTTAACTTAAAGTAAAGCCACGGGAATAATACTGAGACTCTTCCTTGATTAGAGACGTTGATTTAGTTTAGATTAGGTTAGGCTGGGTTGGGTTAGGTTAGGTTAGGTTAGGTTAGGTTAGGTTAGGTTAGGTTAGGTGACAATGATACTGAGATTCTTAATTTGATTTTTTTCTTATTATCTGTTAGGTTGGGGCTGTATGGTCTTATGGGTAGTGTGTGTGTGTGTGTGTGTGTGTGTGTGTGTGTGTGTGAGATAGAGTAACAACTAAGTGACTGACAGAGATAAGGTATCAGTGAGTGGTGTAAGTTAGTCACTAGCAGATGCCCTTAACCTGCCTCATATCATCCTAACCTAACCTAACCTAAAGAGTGAAAGTGGGCAACTCATCCTGGTGTAACTTCAGGTACCCATTTACAGCTGGGTGAACTTGGGGCACCTGGGAATCGAACCATTGACCCTTGGAACAGCAGGCGAGCACTATATCCACTCGACATCCTCCATTTTGCCACTTCCTCCTTCACTCTGCCACAAGTCACTGGATGACCACCTTGACTACGCTACACGGGCCGTGATTACATCTGTATTCCGCGGCCACACCACTGTTAGTTCACTACACCTTCAGGTTGACTGTGGCACCTCTTCCTCCTCCTGCTGCTACTACTACAGTATTTGATGCCTCTCCTACCCTCACTACCACCATCACTACCTCTTCTACTACTGGAGCCACCTGTGTCGGCTCCCACGTCGCTACCACCACTACCACTATCACTACCACCACTACCACCACTACGTCAACACAACCACGCCGCTTATACTGCAGTTCTTGCTGACTGTCTTAATGACGTCTCCTTGAAAATTATACTACTGCAAGATGCATAACTAGTGGTGTGTGTGTGTGTGTGTGTGTGTGTGCAAACGATGCGAGGGATAACGTGTGGTGGCGCCAGAGTCCTCCCCCTCCCCCTCCAGGGACACCCGGGCAGGGGATGGGGAGGAGGGAGAGAGATGGGGAGGAGGAGCATGGTAAGGGGGAGGAAAGGGAATAAAGGAGGAGAAGGGAATGAGAAGAGAAGAGGTGAGGGAAGGCAGGGAGAAGAGGAGAGGAAGTGGGCCTTAGGATTTAGTGGGGATATGATCTACACTTATTCAAAGGGAAACATACATTGTAAAATAATGGGGTAGTGGGTGTGAGAGTGGGTGGAGGTGTGAGGTGGTGTGGGTAGTGGGTGTGAGAGTGGGTGGAGGTGTGTTAAGGCTGTGGGTAGTGGGTGTGAGGTGGGTGGGGTGTGTTAGGCAGGTGTGGGGGGGTGTGAGAGTGGGTGGAGTGTGAAGGCGGTGTGGGTAGGGGTGTGAGGTGGGTGGGTGTGGGCAGGTGTGGGTGGTGGGTGTGGGTGGGTGTTGGTGGGGTGGTGTGAGAGGGGGGAGGTGTGTGGGCGGTGTGGGTGGTGGGTGGTGGGTGGGTTGTGTTAGGCGGGTGTGGGTGGTGGGTGTGAGGTGTGGGTGTGAGAGGGCGGGGTGGGTAGTGGGTGTGGTGGGTGGGTGTGTGGGGGTGTGGGTAGTGGTGAGTGGTGGAGTATGGGCGGGTGGGTAGTGGGTGTGAGTGGGTGGAGGTGTGAGGCGGGTGTGGGTAGTGGGGTGTGATGGGTGGAGGTGTGTGGGCGGGTGGGGGTGAGTGGGTGTGAGGTGGGGTGTGTGGGCAGGTGTGGGTAGTGGGTGTGGAGTGGGTGGAGGTGTGTTAAGGCAGGTGTG
Source organism: Homarus americanus (assembly GCF_018991925.1). Classification (NCBI taxonomy): domain Eukaryota; kingdom Metazoa; phylum Arthropoda; class Malacostraca; order Decapoda; family Nephropidae; genus Homarus; species Homarus americanus. The sequence continues at coordinate 1,733,091 of NW_024716951.1, read as the reverse complement.
GGTGATGGGTGTGTGAGTGGGTGGAGTGTGTGGGCAGGTGTGGGTGTGGGTGTGAGTGGGTGGAGGTGTGAAAGGCGGGTGTGGGTGGTGGGTGTGAAGGTGGGTGGAGGTGTGAAGGCAGGGTGTGGGTAGTGGGTGAGAGTGGGTGGAGGTGTGTTAAGGCGGGTGTGGGTAGTGGGTGTGAGTGGGGTGGAGGTGTGAAAGGCAGGTGTGGGTAGTGGGTGTGAGTGGGTGGAGGTGTTAAGGCGGGTGTGGGTAGTGGGTGTGAGAGTGGGTGATTGTGTTAAGGCAGGTGTGGGTAGGGGTGTGGTGGGTGGAGGTGTGAAGGCAGGTGTGGGTGGTGGTGTGTGAGTGGGTGGAGGTGTGTTAAGGCGGGTGTGGGTAGTGGGTGTGAAATGGGTGGAGGTGTGTGAGGCAGAGAAATGTAGGGTGATGGTGATGAATGTTGGTAGTAGTAGTAGTAGTAGTAGTAGTGGTGGTAGAAGATTAGGTGCAGGTGGTTGTGGTGGTGGTGGTGGTAGAAATGGGATAATGGTGGTAATGGTGGCAGAGACTCGGTGATGTGGTGGTAATGGTGGCAGAGACTCGAGTGATGGTGGTAATGATGGCAGAGACTCAGAGTAATGGTAATGGCAGAGACTCAGTGATGGAGATAATGGTGGCAGAGACTCGTGTTGGTAATGGTGGCAGAGACTCAAGTGATGGTGGTAATGGTGGCAGAGACTCGAGTGATGGTGGTAATGGTGGCAGAGACTCAGTGATGGGTGGTAATGGTGGCAGAGACTCGAGTGATGGTGGTAATGATGGCAGAGACTCGAGTGATGGTGGTAATGGTGGCAGAGACTCGAGTGATGGTGGTAATGGTGGCAGCAAGATAGACAGACATATGTAAACACTGTGACGTCATACTTGGGTGGTTTCTGTCACACGTCACGAGCATCACTGTCACTGGTGTATGTCACGTCACACACCTGTCACACGTTAATACTGGAGAGCGGTTGACAGGGGGGGATGATGGGGTAGGCGGATGGGGCAGAAGTAGGGTGTAAAGGGGGATAGGGGGTGGATAGGTAGAGGTAGAGGGGGCATCCTGGTCCCCTGCTGTCTGACACCTGAGGGACAATAGGTCTTCAGTAAGGTAACAACATCGTCTGGTTCATTAACGTGGTTTTTTTTCTCCCATTTATTACCTTTTTTTAATCTCTCGACCGTCATCTTGTTTTGATTGTGACTCGTCTCTTGATTGGTTAATAAATCAGCCAATCAGGTCCCTTTGTTAGCAGGGGACTAGTTTATGTTTATTAGACGCGATGGTGACAGTGATGGTGACAGTGATGGTGACAGTGATGGTGACAGTGATGGTGACCGGACAGATCAAGGTAGCTTTAAGGTATTTAATCAACAGGTGAAATAAGCTGGGTTATATAATCTTCAGGTCCCTCCCCCTCATCATAGCCTCGCCTCAACAGGTGTTTAGTGGCACACACACACACACACACACACACACACACACACACACACACACACACACACACACACACACACACACATATGTACTGTACGTTAATTTATCTCTCGAGAATAAGAAACGTAACTAGATTTGGTCAAGTTTTAATGCAGTTTGGGGGGGCCATTTGAGATGTTTTTTGGGCCAGTGTAGATGGATGATGGAGAGAGAGAGATCTCAACCGAACCATTAACCTTGTTGGGGCCTATTAAGACTGGGGCCCAATAGAACTAGGGGAGCGGGGGCCCAATAGAACTATGGGAGCGGGGGCCCATTTGGTCACTTTCCACACTCGTGTACAGGAACAAATTGCCTTAATGATGAGGAAGTAATTGTTGTTAGATTGTTAGGTGAGATAAGAAAGATAAGAATGTCTGGCCCATTACAACTCTCTGGCCCTGGAGGGTGAGGGTGGGGGGTGGGGTGGGGGCATACATCATCTTTACAAAGTCCGCCGCCTGTCTGTGTGTGTGTGTGTGTGTGTGTGTGTGTGTGTGTGTGTGTGTGTGACATACACAGACTGGATTGCATGGATGGTTATATTTTTATACAGCCACACATACTGACTGTCAGGGCCGCAGGAAGCTCACATATCATACCCACAGCCGTATAGACTGTCAGGGCCGCAGGGCTCACATATCATACCTACACAGCCACAGACTGTCAGGGCCGCAGGGAAGGTCACATATCATACCCACACAGCCGTATAGACTGTCAGGGCCGCAGGGAAGCTCACATATCATACCTACACAGCCACACAGACTGTCAGGGCCGCAGGGAAGCTCATATCATACCCACACAGCCGTATAGACTGTCAGGGCCGCAGGGAAGCTCACATATCATACCCACACAGCCGTACAGACTGTCAGGGCGCAGGGAAGCTCACATATCATACCCACACAGCCGTATAGACTGTCAGGGCCGCAGGGAAGCTCACATATCATACCCACACAGCCGTACAGACTGTCAGGGCCGCAGGGAAGGTCACATATCATACCCACACAGCCGTACAGACTGTCAGGCTGCAGGAAGCTCACATATCATACCTACACAGCCATATAGACTGTCAGGGCCGCAGGAAGCTCACATATCATACCCACACAGCCGTACAGACTGTCAGGGCCGCAGGAAGGTCACATATCATACCCACAGCCGTATAGACTGTCAGCCGCAGGAAGGTCACATATCATACCCACACAGCCGTATAGACTGTCAGGGCCGCAGGGAAGGTCACATATCATACCCACAGCCGTATAGACTGTCAGGGCCGCAGGAAATCACATATCATACCCACAGCCGTATAGACTGTCAGGGTCGCAGGGAAGAATCATATCATACCTACACAGCCTTATAGACTGTCAGGCCGCAGGGAATCATATCATACCCACACAGCCGTATAGACTGTCAGCCGCAGGAAATTCACATATCATACCCACACAGCCGTATAGACTGTCAGGGCCGCAGGAAATCTACATATCATACCCACACAGCCGTATAGACTGTCAGGGCCGCAGGAAATTCACATATCATACCCACACAGCCGTATAGACTGTCAGGGCCGCAGGAAATTCACATATCATACCCACACAGCCGTATAGACTGTCAGGGCCGCAGGGAAATTACATATCATACCCACACAGCCGTATAGACTGTCAGGGCGCAGGAAATTCACATATCATACCCACACAGCCGTATAGACTGTCAGGCCGCAGGAAGGTCACATATCATACCCACAGCCGTATAGACTGTCAGGGCCGCAGGAAATTCATAATCATACCCACACAGCCGTATAGACTGTCAGGCCGCAGGGAAGGTCACATATCATACCCACACAGCCGTATAGACTGTCAGGGCGCAGGGAAGGTCACATATCATACCCACACAGCCGTATAGACTGTCAGGCCGCAGGAAATTCAATATCATACCCACACAGCCGTATAGACTGTCAGGTCGCAGGAAGGTAACATATCATACCTACAGCCGTATAGACTGTCAGGGCGCAGGGAAATTCACATATCATACCCACACAGCCGTATAGACTGTCAGGGCCGCAGGGAAATTCATATATCATACCCACACAGCCGTATAGACTGTCAGGCCGCAGGAAATTCACATATCATACCCACACAGCCGCTATAGACTGTCAGGCTGCAGGGAAGGTCACATATCATACCCACACAGCCGTATAGACTGTCAGGGCGAGGAAATTCACATATCATACCCACAGCCGTATAGACTGTCAGGCCGCAGGAAGGTCACATATCATACCCACACAGCCGTATAGACTGTCAGGGCCGCAGGAAGCTCACATATCATACCCACACAGCCGTACTGACTGTCAGGCCGCAGGGAAGGTCACATATCATACCCACACAGCCGTATAGACTGTCAGGGCCGCAGGAAGGTCACATATCATACCCACACAGCCGTACAGACTGTCAGGGCCGCAGGGAAATTACATATCATACCCACACAGCCGTATAGACTGTCAGGGCCGCAGGAAGGTCACATATCATACCCACACAGCCGTACAGACTGTCAGGGCCGCAGGAAGCTCCATATCATACCCACACAGCCGTACAGACTGTCAGGGCCGCAGGAAGCTCATATCATACCCACAGCCGTACAGACTGTCAGGCCGCAGGAAGGTCACATATCATACCCACACAGCCGTACAGACTGTCAGGCGCAGGAAGGTCACATATCATACCCACACAGCCGTACAGACTGTCAGGCCGCAGGAAGGTCATCATACCCACACAGCCGTACAGACTGTCAGGCCGCAGGAAGGTCAATATCATACCCACAGCTACAGACTGTCAGGGCCGCAGGGAAGCTCACATATCATACCCACACAGCCGTACAGACTGTCAGGGCCGCAGGGAAGGTCATATCATACCCACAGCCGTATAGACTGTCAGCCGCAGGAAGGTCACATATCATACCCACAGCCGTACAGACTGTCAGGGCCGCAGGGAAGTCACATATCATACCCACACAGCCGTACAGACTGTCAGGCTGCAGGAAGCTCACTATCATACCTACAGCCATATAGACTGTCAGGCCGCAGGAAGCTCACATATCATACCCACAGCCGTACAGACTGTCAGGGCCGCAGGAAGGTCACATATCATACCCACACAGCCATATAGACTGTCAGGGCCGCAGGGAAGCTCACATATCATACCTACACAGCCATATAGACTGTCAGGGCCGCAGGGAAGGTCACATATCATACCCACACAGCCGTATAGACTGTCAGGGCCGCAGGGAAGCTCACATGAGTGTCTGTGTGAGTGTCTGTGTGTTGTTCCATTCTCGTGACGCCAAAAGGAATCCCCAGTGTTTTAACTTTTGGCGTCACACAGGTAAGCTCCGCCTCACAAGGATTAATCAAGAGAATTAACAGGTGAACCAGGCGGTGTGGGTCGTTGGCAGGTGTACAGGTGAACCTCTGTGTGTGTGTGTGTGTGCTGATGAACCGTGGATGATACAGTCTCCCTCTCTCTCCCTCTCTCCCTCTCTCCTCTCCCTCTCTCTCTCTCTCTCTATCATACACAAGGAACAAAAATCACCAATTCTTCCTCTTCTCTTTGTCTCTTCTATCTCATCTCCGCAACCCCTTCTCATTACTCCTTCTCCCTTCCCATCCTATCCCATTTAAAGGGTAAATATGGGAGTTCTAAAGGTACCACTATTTAGACCTACCCTTTGCCGCCCCCTCCCTTACCTCACCGCCCTCCCTCACCGGCCCCTCACCACCCCTCCCTCACTCACCTCACCGCCCCTCCCCACCTTACTCCCCACCTCTCTCACCGCCCCTCACCCTCCCTCACTGCCCCTCACCCTCCCTCACCGCCCCTCACCCTCCCCACCACCCTCCCCACCTCACCACCCCTCCTCACCTCACCACCCCTCCCGCACGTCCAACCTTGGGTCCAGCTTACCATGTTGCTATTTGTCACTGTCCTGCCCTTCAAGACGCTGTTTCATTCGCCTCAACTACCACTACTACCAGTTCATTGCTACCACCACTACCACTACTACCAGCGTTCATTGCTACCACCACTACCACTACTACTAGCGTTCATTGCTACCACACTACCACTACTACTAGTTCATTGCTACCACCACTACCACTACTACCAGCGTTCATTGCTACCACCACTACCACTACTACCAGCGTTCATTGCTACCACCACTACCACTACTACCAGCGTTCATTGCTACCACCACTACCACTGCTACTAGCGTTCATTGCTACCACTACCACTACTACCAGCGTTCATTGCTACCACCACTACCACTACTACCAGCGTTCATTGCTACCACCACTAGCGTTCACAACTACCATCGATGTTCATAATTTTTTATATAATAGAAAGGAGGAGGAGGAGGAGGAAGGATGGATATTAGGCCAGGAAGGACGACGTGAAGGAGGAGTAGAAGGAAGAAGAGGAGAAGTAGAAGGAGGAGTAGAAGGAAGAAGGAGAAGAAGGAGGAGAGAGAAGAAGAGAGAAGAAGGGAGGAGGTATCAGGGGGTATCGTGGCCAAACATCTATGTAAGGTAGTAGGGGGAGATGTATGTATGTATGTATGTATGTATGTATGTATGTATGTATGTATGTATGTCTGGGTGGTCCATTTATAACCCGTCTGGTTTATGTCTTATTAAAGTGTCCTTCTTGACGTTACACATGTGTCACCGTCTGTCTGTCTGTCTGTCTGTCTGTCTGTCTGTCTGTCTGTCTGTCTGTCTGTCTGTCTGTCTGTCTGTTGTCTTAAAAACATCGTCTATTTCAACTTGTTTATATATAAGCCATGACACACACACACACACACACACACACACACACACACACACACACACACACACACACACGAATCACTACTTGAGGTTGTTGTTGTTGTTGTTGTTGTTGTTGTTGTTGTTGTTGTCTGGTTCAGCTGATGACCTCCTACCACCTTGACCTGTGGATGTAACCTTGACCACTGATGATGATGATGTTGCCTTCTTGTGTTGCTGTGTTGTGTTGCTGTGTTGCTGTGTTGCTGTGTTGCTGTCTCCTGTTACTGTCGTTGTTGTCACTTACGTCGTTCTCGCCTTAATTAACTCATTACCTTGATATCGAGAAGACCGGGGGAGGAGGAGGAGGAGGAGACAAGGGAGAGATAGGAGGAGAGGGAGGGAAACGAGGGCTGGGAGGGGAGGAGGAGGAGGGACAAGGGACGGAAGGAACAAAGGAGAGAGAGGAAGGGGAAGGAGAAGGAGGAAAGAAGGAAGTGAAGAAAGGAGGGAGAGACACGCACGGGGGGGGAGGTGGGGAATCTCCGTCAGGATGTTAGAAGAGGGGTCCTGAGTGACTGTGAGTGTCGGAGGTGTTAATGGAGTGCCTAGGAGTGCTGGGAGAGTAGGCTCCAGGTGTGAGTGGCAGGGGTGAGGAGTGAATGATTTGGGTGGGGGGAGTTTAGGAGTGGCAGGGAGTGCTTTGGGAGGGGGGAGGAGGAGAGTGTCAAGAATGGGTGATTGGGGAGACGATGGAAGGGGATGGGTGAGTGGTGATGGGGAGAGGGAAGAGAGAACGTGGAGAGTATGACATATTTGGAGGGAGGAGAGGGATGGTTGGACTTGAAGTTAAGGCTAGGGAAGTCTGGGGGAGGGGGTTGAAGTGAGGCTGGAAGGACAGAAAACCCGAAAAAACTGGAAATCATACTGGAAATGGCTGGAAGACTTGGAGGCGTGGTGGAAAGGCCAAGAGGGGACTGGAACTCGCCTGGAAATGCTAGAAGGAGGGAGGGGAGGAGGAGGAGGAGAGAGAGAGAAGGAGGAGATGGGGAAGGGAGGGGAGGGAGAGGGGCTATTCACTGTACTACAAAAGCTTGGGAGGAGAAGTCGTGTCAGGGTGAATGACGTTACCATAACACTATTCCCTGCTAAGGCTTTTAACTTCAATATGTATGTATATGTATGTATGTTATTTTAGTATTTTTTGTTTACTTTTATTAAAATTATTATCTAAATGTTATTTTGTGTTTGCGTAAGTGTGCCGAGTGATAGTGTTTACAAATAGTCGTCGGGAAGTCGGGAAGGTATCGTATGGTTATCGTAGTTATGCATCGCCTTATTTACTGTCAATCGTCTTCTCCCGCTGGTTAAGTATTACTGGTATGTGGTTGTGTGGTTGCCATAAAACTACAGACACTGACGATTTTATGCGCCAACAGCTGCTAGTGGTAGTGGTGGTAGTGGTGGTGGACGCTTACAACAACAGGACCGAGGGTAAACATCGGTCGTGTTATTGTTGCTACATTCTGGAACCAAAAAAAAAAAAATTGCTCAACTCGTAAAAATTCTTGTAAAAACAGAATTTAAGTTTTTTCTCAAAGATTCAACTTACCTCAGGACTATTAAGTGTACTGAAGTATCTTAATGAGTATAGAAACTACTTTACATTACTTAAAATACTTGTGGTTAAATACTTGTTAGTTAAAAGCCTGGTGGACTTAGTTAAGTATGGATGGAACTTGTGAACACTTCTAGCTTAGGTTAGGTTAAGGTTAGGTTAGGTTAGGTAGAGGTTAAGGTTAGGTTAGGTGGTTGAGAAGAAGTTAGTAGTTAGGTTAGGTTAGGTTAGGTTAGGTTGAGATTCTTCAGATGATTCAAGTTTTTTTTTTTAAGTTTCCAATTACGAGAAAAAATCTGTCCTACGATTTATTGAGAAACCGGATGAGTGTGACGTCTCAGGTTTGCTCTGTACGTGCCTCAACTTAATTGGACACCTTAGAACAAGTTTAATAACATGACCTGTTTTGTTAAAGGTGCTTGGGAAGTGTCTATGAAGTAAGTGGGGAAGGAGTGGGAGATGGTGAGGAAGTGGGGTATTAGAATGAGGGTAGTCGAGTGAGTGGGGAGAGTGATGGGTGAGAGTTGTAGAGAGTGATCAGATTATAAGAGGAGAAGAGTGGGTAAGAGTGGGTAAGAGTAAGAGTGGGTAAGGAGGCGATTGAGCGAGTGATAGTTTAATAGTAAGAGAGAGAGAGAGAGAGAGAGAGGTGTGTGTTGTGTGTGTGTGTGTGTGTGTGTGTGTGTGTGTGTGTGTGTGTGTGTGTTCTGATTCATAAATAGGTTAAGACAGGATAAGTTTATGTCATCTGTATATACATTTTCAATAGCTAAAGAGCCGAGTCATTTATCTGTCTCTATGAAAGTGGATCCCATTGACTTGACGGTCTGTTGCGGGTGGTGCGGATACAGCACACTGAGAACCGTTACCCTAACCTAACCAGGCCAGGATAGTTGTATCTTTACTAAATTGGTCCCTGAAGTTGTGAGCTCAATTGATAAATATGGCAGTTGTGTGTGTGTGAGGGGGGGGGGGTAGGAGGGGTGCAGTGCAACAAGGTGTACTAACTTGATTCTGTCTGTCAGCCACCTGTCTGGTTCATTCTGATGTGCTGACGTCAGGACAGGAGCCTGACAGCCCTACCCTTGGTGCAGCTGGTGATAGTAGTGGTGGTGGTGGTGGTGGATAGTGGTGGTGGTGAGAAAATTAGATTGTATGTAACATCAATAGTAACAACAGTGGTATAGTAATATAAAAGAAC
>NW_024716951.1:1718182-1723879 GCF_018991925.1 Homarus americanus | reverse complement strand
CGTAGTTGTTAAGGTTTTGTTGTAGCAATTATTATTAGTAGTAGTAGCAGTAGCAGTAGTGGTGGTAGTAGTAGTAGTAGTAGTAGTAGTTGTTGTTGTTGTTGTTTTATTAGTAGTAGTAGTAGTAGTAGTAGTAGTAGTAGTAGAAAGTAGTGAAAAGTGGTGGTGGTAGTAGTAGTAGTAGTAGTTGTTGTTGTTGTTGTTGTTTTAGTAGTATTAGTAGTATTAGTAGTAGTAGTAGTAGTAGAAAGTAGTGAAAAGTGGTGGTAGTAGTAGTAGTTGTTGTTGTTGTTGTTTTAGTAGTATTATTAGTAGTATTAGTAGTAGTAGAAAGTAGACAGTATTAATGTCCACATGACGTAGTGAGTTGTGAAGTATATAGTACACATTAACACACGGAAACTGAAGGCTGATTGGTTCTTGGTCATGACTGTTAAGTGTACTGAACCGGACGTAGAAGTGTACACAGATCACTTAGTGCACATACACTTATCTACATGGTTATGATTATATGCGCACACACACACACACACACACATATATACAGGTACTAACACAGAGGGATACACACATACAGGTAACACACACACACACACACACACAAACATGCCCAGTTCATATATACCGACATGCATGTGTGTATGTCTGTGTCTGCCTGTGTTTGTATGTTTTTTATGAACGTTCAAGAATGTGTGTGTGTATGTGTGTGCTAACCAAGTGTATACGTGTGGGGTTGCGTGTATATAGCTTAACCGGGTGTACATGTGTGCGGTTGTGTGTACACACATGGCCACGCCCAGCGACCCTGACTTGGTTTGTGTGTATGTGTGTGTGCGTGTGCGTATGCGTGTGTATGTGTGAGCGTATGTGTGTGTGTGTGTGTGTGTGTGTGTGAACGAGGGTGGATGTTGTTTCTTCAGGTGCGTCAGTAGCTCTATAGACGACGCTCATGACTGAGTCATGCATCGAAAAAATTTAATTCTTATTCGCAATAAAGTTTTGTGTGTGTGTGTGTGTGTGTGTGTGTGTGTGTGTGTGTGTGTGTGTGTGTGTGTGCGGGGTGGGGCCCACACACCCACGCTGGGAGGGAGGACCACCACTGCCCGCCAGTGACCGGTGGAGGCAACTTGCTCTCAGCTGAACCGCGCGTTGGACCGCCCGAGTGAGTGTTGGGACACGTGGACCACTGAACTGGTTCCTCTGGACTTATCGGACGCCAAAGAACCGTTCTACTCTGAGTATTGGTACATGTGGACCGCTTTAAGTGTAGGCTGGTACAAGTAGACCGCTTTAAGTGTAGGCTGGTACAAGTAGACCGCTTTAAGTGTTGAGTTTACACAAGTTTACTGTTTACAGTGTGTGACGGTACACCACGACCGTTTTAAGTGTTCATTGAATCTGTGTACCGCTTTAGGTGTGCAACGGTACACATGGACCCCATAAAATCTATGCAGGTACACGCAGGGCCACTCTAATGGACCATATAAGTGAGTACCACTATTATTGAACTGGCCTGTACAGTGAATTCTGCCTCAAAGACCAACAGCAGGTAACTATACTGCCTCGGGGGTGGTGTGATAGAGTTAAGAGAAACAGGTAAGTCTAGATATAACACTACAACTCCTATACAGTATATCATTTCATTATAATACGGTATATTTATATAATTTTAATCCACGAGGCAGTATAAGTAACAAGAAAGATTCCAGTGATGTAAGATTCGATTTTTTTTTTCATGAATTTTCTTGATACAATCGGTAGGTTACGAGTCTTGCCGCGCCGGGTGTTGTGTTGTGGTGTTTTTACAAGTACTATCGAGACAGGGAGTATTAAAAGCCGTAGAAGTGATGGAACATTGACTTGGTCCTAGTGTCCTGTACGTCTCTCTCTCTCTCTCTCAAAAAGTTCCTACAATACAATGAATATCTCCTGTAAACGTGTCTAGTTACGGTAAATTCTCAGTGTTATTTTGTCTCTTAACTCCGACCACCTCAACCATCCTGCTCACCTGACCACCCAAGTACTCCCTACCACTCAATTTCCGCTTGTGGTCGGATCGGATATCTAAAGAACATTATACACTTTTATGAATCGATTTATTACCTGTGATACTGAAGGAAAAAAATCTGTATTTGTTTTTGCCACCTGTGTGTGTGTGTGTGTGTGTGTGTGTGTCTGTCTGTGTGTGTGTGTGTATGTGTGTCTGTGTGTGTGCGTTATATCCACTTCACAAAACACCTTCTATCCATACACCAAAACTAAAACAACGTCAGCACGAGCACTTATAACATCGCCTGGCGTATATATCTATCAACCAAATATTTAACCAGTACCAAATACATATCCCCTTATCTATTGCCTGCACTGGCGATAGTTTTCCAGCACGAGAACTCATCCCCATCACCTCTAGGGTCGTTCTATGCCCGGTACATCAGGGTTGCCGATTAAACAATGAGGAATGATGACTCTTGAGATTCCTCTTGACACGAGCAGATGATTGTGACCACGGGGAAAGTTTTTATGCTGTGATTCTCGACATATCTTTGTTTTTAGGCTACGATAACAACTTTCTTTATGTTTGTGATACTCTAATTTGTCTTGTGTGTGTGTGTGTGTGTGTGTGGATAGATATTTCATAACATAACACCACGTACAGATATATTCATTATTATGTAAAATTTATACATTTTTCTCTCAAATCAATGACTCATAATGACTCACCGCATAACCACACGTGTTTTGAGTCATTGCTTCACCGTCACGTCACGTCACGAAATACCGAGTCATGAGTGGTATGAGACAGTGAGATAGTCAGACCACCACCACCAGGCACTACCCAAATAAATGACTCGCTTCTCGGAACAGACTGACAGACGGACGGACGTGTGTCATTTATCTTCCGAGACAAAGAGTGATTTTGATGATGTGTGAAAGGTCATGAGAGGAATTGATCTTAAAACATTTATGAAGATATATTGTTATGATTTATAAACGGTGGAGAGAGAGAGAGAGAGAGAGAGAGAGAGAGAGAGAGAGTTATAATAATTTTATTTCATTATTTACCTTTAAAAATTGATCCATTTATGACATTCAAAGGTTTAGTTTTTTGCCCTAATAGTTAATTTAAGCACGTCTGTTTATTGATAATTCTACTCAATACACAGTGGATCATTCACAGGTGTTTTATCCGGCCTTCAACACCTGAGTAATTTAACATACGTGATTGAACACCGCCAAATATTTACACCTTGAGGGAGACATTTTTTTTTTCATTTACCTTAAGTCGTGTGTCTGGCAGCGCCGTCGTCCAGTGTACTCACCTGCAATGGGATCACGTGAAGATTAGACATCCATGTTTATTTGACCTGATGATGAAACACCCTAACCTAATCTAACCTAGGGAGGGGGAGATGAGAGGGATATGGTGAGAGTGGAGTAGGAGAGGTGAGAGGGAAGGTAAGGGTGGAAGTGAGAGGACAGGTGAGAGGGAAGGTGAGAGGAAGTGAGAGTTTCCCCAGGGCTGGAACAGGATTCGTGACCACCACTGATTACGTCATTACGGGGGGTGGCGAGGGAGGGGTGGTGAGGGAGGAAGGTTAGGGAGGAGGGTGAGGGAGGAAAGGGGGTCAGGGTGAGGGAGGAGGAAGGGTAGGGGAAAGAATGAGGAGGGGGGAGAAGGAGGAGGAGGGTGGGGGTTGTTTTCGACGAAGACGTGGAGTCTCACGTCCCAGGTGGAGAGAAACAGAAAAGGGGGTAGGGGGTGGGGGGGTGGGGTTGAATGAATGACGGGGAATAAAGAGAGAAGGGGAAGGAAGTTTTAATAACACAGAAAGAGGGACAAAGGAGGAAGGATGAAGGAAATTATGAAGGAGAGAGAGAGAGAGAGAGAGAGAGAGAGAGAGTAAAGAGACAGATCTACATGGAAATATAACACACACACACACACAAGAATGTTTGGATGTGGGCGTGGAGAGCGCGTGGGCGTTGAGGAATGTGTGTGTGTGGGCGTGATTTAAGAGTGGTTTACGGTATTCTCACAGCGTTCTCCTTCCTCAACTATTATCATACCTGTGTGTGTGTGTGTGTACAGTCGAACCAAGAGCAACAGTGAAGGCAATAGAAGAAAGAAAGAAAGAAAGAAAGAAAGAAAGAAAGAAAGAAAGAAAGAAAGAAAGAAAGAAAGAAAGAAAGAAAGAGAGAGAGAGAGAGCAGGTAAACACAGCAACAAACTATTAACAACAAGACCCACATCACAGGTAGCAGCGGACTGTATCCAACGACCTAAGAACATGACGTTAAATTTTTATGAGATGGCGAGGAGGAAGAGAGGGAGGAGAGGGAGAGATGGTTGGGGGGAGAGGGAGAGATGGTTGGGGGTGGGAGAGGGAGTGGGGAGAGGAGGGAGGGAGGAGGAGAGGAAAGAGGTGAGATGGTTAGGGGGGGAGATGGGATGGTGGGGAGAAGGAGGAGGGGAGGGAAAGAGGTGGGGAGATGGTTGGGGGGGGGAGAGGGATGGGTGGGGAGAAGGCGAGGAGGAGGAGGGAGGAGAGGGTGAGATGGTTGGGGGGAGAGAGGATGGTGGGAGAAGGAGGAGAGGAGGAGAGGGAAAGAGGGGAGAGATGGATAGGGGGGAGATGGATGGGGAGAAGGAGGAGGAGAGGGGAGAGGGGTGAGATGCTGGGGGGGAGAGGAGGTGGAGATGGTTGGGGGGAGAGGGATGGGGGAGGAGGAGGAGGAGGAGAAGGAGGGAGAGGGTGATGGTTGGGGGGGAGAGGGAGGAGGTGGGGAGGAGAGGAGGAGGAGGAGGGGAGAGGAGAGAGGAGGGTTGGGGGGAGAGGGAGGGGAGGAGGAGGAGGAGGAGAGAGGAAAGAGGGAGAGATGGTTGGGGGAGAGGGATGGGGAGGAGGAGGAGGAGAGGAGGGGAAAGAGGGGAGATGGGAAGGGAGAGGGAGGGGAGGAGGAGGAGGAGGAGGAGAGGGAAGAGGGGTGAGATGGTTGGGGGAGAGGGGAGGAGGAGGAGGGAGGGAGAGGAGGGAGAGGAGGGGGAGGAGAGGAGGGGAGAGATGGTTGGGGGAGAGAGGGATGGGAGGAGGAGGAGGAGGAGTGAGGAGGAGGAGAGGAGGAGGAGGAAGAGAGGTGGGAGGAGGTTGGGGGGGAGAGGGAGGAGGAGGAGAGAGGGAAAGAGGGAGATGGTTGGGGGAGAGGGATGGGGAGGGGAGGAGGAGAGGAGGAGGGGAGAGGGAGATGGTTAGGAGGGGAGAGGGTGGGGAGGAGGAGGAGGAGGAGAGGGAAAGAGGGAGAGATGGTTGGGGGGGGGAGGGAGAGGATGGTGGGGAGGAGGAGGAGGAGAGGGAAAGAGGGTGAGATGGTTGGGGGAGAGGGATGGTGGGGAGGAGGAGGAGAGGGAAAGAGAGGGTTGGAGATGGTTGGGAGGGGAGAGGGAGGGCAGGGAGAGATGATGGGGGAGAGGATGGGGAGGAGGAGGAGGAGAGAGAGGTAAGCAGGGAAGAGAGGAGAGAGGGAAAGAGGGAGAGATGGTTGGGGGAGAGGGATGCAGGGGGAGGAGGAGGAGGAGGAGAGAGGAAGAGGAGGAGATGGTTAAAGAGGGATGGTGGGGAGAGGAGGAGGAGGAGGAGGGAAAGAGGGAGAGATGGTTGGGGGGAGGGAGGGGATGGTGGGGAGAAGGGAGACAGGAGG
>NW_024716951.1:1700682-1713182 GCF_018991925.1 Homarus americanus | reverse complement strand
GTCGTGCTTCACATAACAACACATGTGCTCAATAATTCCTCGAATATATAAAAACAAATATTTATTTTGTAAATTGTTCTATCAGAAGTCAGCTGAAGGTACGACACGATAGTCACCTCAAGTGACCACCAGAGACGACATGTCGTTCCATCCAGCTATCTTCAACGTGACGGTACACGACCCGTCACTGTACCACGGACTGCCGGGGGGCCAACACCCCTTCTTCCAACAGCATGGCCCCCAGCAGGTGCTTGGGGTACCTGCCGGAGTGCCCAGCCAATACCTGGACATGGGGCATGACGACACACAGTTCCCGAGCTTCATGCCCTCCCTGCCGTCAGAGCTTCAGGGACCTGTGGCCTTCAGGAACACCAGCAGCCACAGCACCATGTTCCCCCCAGGTGCCGTGTCCCCGCGCCTCACCATCCCCACCATCACCAACACCACCTTCGTCCAGCTGCCTGTAAGTACACCCATCTCTATTTTAGTTCACTTATTTATACTTTACACCATTACTTAAACCCACAACAACTTAAACTAAAACCTCCCCCTCAACAACCCACGAGATAAAACACCGACATAAACTACCACAAGAATGTAAACAACAAATAAATACCGAAGTGTCTTGTTGACGTCGCATCTGGTGTATATAGTTATATAGATTCGGGAAGTCAACACAAGAGGGCATCTGCTGAATAAACTACTAAATGTGTTAATTGATCATGACCTTAAAATTAGAACGCGTCTAACATATACAGAGTTATATCCTAATATGTATACTGTATGAATATTACATGACGGGAACCTTCACACTTGATCTACTCCATCCTATGTATGTGAATTAATCTAACCCCGATCCTGACTCGAGAATTAAACAGTGAGAAATAAGGGATTAATCTTAGCATATCAGACATTGTTGACGAGGGTAAAAAAAAGCGCGGGAAGACAGGACTAGGGGTTATGGTCGCTGTGGTTAATGACAAGCCTCAATCATTCGTCCTTCCATACTCTTCTCGTCACATTCTCGAAATTCGTAAAATGAAGGTAAAATTGAACGCTTCTGTTATAAATTATAGCTTTCGAAATTCAAAGAAAACATAAATACGAACACATCTATCAAAACAGACCTTAGGAAGTCAAGATGGAAGAAAACATACACGACTCCTAAACATAAACATTTAAAACAAAGTCGAAAGCATGAATACGAACACATCTCTCAACATAATCAACAAAAACAAAGTCGAAGGCATAAAAACGAACAAATCTATCAAAAGAAACCCTCGGAAGTCAAGCTGAAGGAATACGAACATCAAAATGAAATCAATGTCTATCAAATTTAGGGGAGAGAGAAAGGGATTCGAACACCACTGAACCCTCAAGGCCTGATAATTTCGCTCCAGTTAATGCAGGAAAATTTTACTGGTAGTGATGGTGGTAGGGGTGGTGGTGGTGGTGGTGATGGTAGTGGTAGGGTTAGTGGTGGTGGTAGTGTTGGTGATAGTGGTAGAGATGATGGTAGTGGGGAGGTGAAAGGGTTGGGATGGTGATAATAGTAGTAGTAGTAATGAAAGGTCAAAAAAAATTACGATCATCCCCAATGTTATTTCTCCTCCTCCTCCTCTTTCTTCCTCTTTCTTCCTCCTCTTTCTTCCTCTCTCCTCCTACCTATCCTCTCTCTCTCTCCCCACCACCCACACCATCCCTGACAGCTCACCCGGGAAACTAAGAATCACAACTCGTCTTCCCTGACCTCATTACATCACGATCTATACCATCTTACTGTATCAACACCCCCTCCTTCCCCCCAACCCCTCACCTCCCAATTCCAAACCCTCACCTCCCACCTCCACCTCAACCTCACCTCCCACCTCCCAACCTCACCTCCCACCCTCCTTCCCAACCTCACCTCCACCTCCACCTCACACCTCACCCCTCCAAAATAAATTATATACCCTTAACCTTATATAATATGCCAGATGTTATATGTCTGGTAGTGGATATTTGTAAAAAAGAAAACATTAGGTTTATTAGAGAGAAATGTGTTAGTTTGAGATAGATGTGTTTAGATTATATTGATGATGAAATAAATGCTTGATGCTGTTTCATTTCCTACTTTCCCACATTCATTCCTCCTTTTTCCCCCCCCACCCTCCTTTTCCTCTCCCTCCCTCATCCTTTCCCTCCCTCTCACATCCTTTCCCCTCCCCTCCATCCTTTCCTCCCTCCATCCTTTTTTCCTCCCTCCCTCCTCATTCACAGAGGTAGGGCCGAGGCAAGGGAAGGAGAACAGCAAAAACAGGTCTGGTAACTAAAGGAACAGCTCCTATGATGCTGCTACTAGTACTACCACTTGCCACCACTAGCGCTACCACCACCACCTCCATCAACACTACACCACAACCACTTACCACTACTACCACTTACCACCACTGCTACCACTTACCACCACTAGCGCTACCACCACCACCTCCATCAACATCACCACTACACCACAACCACTTACCACTACTACCACTTACCACTACTACCACTTCACCCACTACTACCACTTACCACTACTACCACTTACCACTACTACCACTTACCACTACTACCACCACCCTTTACCACTACTACCACCACTAGTACTAGGATCTTCTCGTGCCTTCCTGCAGCTTCTTATTTGGGTCAAGTTCGTGGACAACACACACACACACACACACACACACACACCCACACACACACACACACACATACACATTAAACCCCCGATATTCTCACGTTCACAACACGTTCACCAGCAGTAATGAACGGGACACACCCTAACCTCAACTAGCAGTATTGCACTCAGCTGTTGAAAGGAATGATCACGTCGCCAGGCCTGTTATGATCAAGGCTGGTGAATACTTGGCGTGCCGAGGTCGTTGCCAGCGTTCGAATCCCTGTATCGTGTCGGGAATTTTAATTACGTCTGGGATTTTCATCTTTGTTGTTATTGGTAATGTTCTTGTTGTTCTTGTTCTTGGTAGTAGTCGTAATAGTAGTAGTAGTAGTAGCAGGAGGAGGATAGTATTAGCAATAGTAGTAGTTGTGGTAGTCTCATTATCATTGTTATTATTATCATCATTATTTCTCGCCCCCGTAATGAAGAGTAAATATAATGAGAGAGATATGACACAATAAGGGCGTGGTGCTATGGGCGTGGTGCTGTGGGCGTGGTGCTGTGGGCATGGCGCTGCACTGGCCACACCTACCACCACCATTACTACTACTACCACTACTATCACCACTACTACTATTACAACTACTACTATAACTACCACTATTACCACTACAACTACCACTATCACCATCACTATCAACAACACCACACATATCCTGACAGTAAGTAAAAAACCCAAACAAAAGATTACAGCCCAAAAGAAACACAAATCAGGCCGCCATCACTGTATCCTGTACCGGAGAATACATTACCTTGTATCTTGTAGGAGAACAGAATACATAATACATCAGGTTGCTACAGGTTTTACATTTATGAATAATAGTATATAATCAGACACGGGTGACGAGCTAATGTGTGTGTGTCTCAAAGGGGAACGATTATCTTAAGAGTGTAATTAATAGAGAGATTGAGAGAAATTTGTGTGTTTTAAGAGAGGTGTATCGTGTTATGGTTAGGTTAGGTTATAGTCAGGGCGCCTCTAGTCCACCCAGATGTGAATGGGTACGTATTTTAGCTGTTTTGAGGGAGGGGAGGTGATGGGGAAGAGAGAGAGGTGCATGTTAGATCACTACCTACCATGCATTGAGGTCTCTAAGGTCTGGTACTTTTAAGCGAGTGGCATTATTATGGTTCCCGAGTGATATTAACAAGTTACCTGGTACTAATATATTGTCCTGGTACCCTAGCAAGTGAGGTATCAGAATATGGTATTGGTACCTGTGCTTAATTAGTGCTGAAATTACAGGTACATAAGTGTTGTGGGTGGTTGGGGTTTAGCCTCAATACTGTCATCACAAAATCCTGCAGCGAGACCCTCGGCCAGATCAACTAAAACACCAGCAATGGTTTGATGAAACTAAACCGGAAATCGACATACTCGTCAATGGTAAACGCGCTGCCCCTCAAGCACTAGCAGAACAACCCTTTGTCTCGGACCAAAGCTGATACCTTCCTCCAAAAGAGAGTGATGGCCCAGAGCAAACTTCTGGATCTAAAAGGACAAATGGCAGATCACCAAAATATGTGTGAATTTTTCAATCCACTCAAGCAATCTATGGCCCAATTACTCCGCATTGCACGGCCTCCCTCGGTTCATTCGACGATAACTCCCTAATTAATGACGAAGAAGGCATCCGTCAGCGTTAGAAAGGTGCTGCCGTCGCCCCTCCCGCACTAGATGTAGCCCTCCACTCGTGCAACATCTGTGGAAAACCTTGCGGGTCCTGTATTGGCCTCTCTAGTCCCCTCGGAGCTCACTAACATAGGTGACATCCTTAATAACTCATATCATTGTATCATATCTGGGTGATCGTCATACTTGATTCCGAGTGACAGCAAAGTAGTAGTATTCGTAGTGGTGGTGGTGATGATAGTAGTGGTAGTGGTTGTCTTGATGGCATGTGCATCTCCATTCACTGTAAGACTGCCACGCCTAGGTAACACTATCCTGGAGTCTCCACACACACCTCCACACACTCCACACACACACACTCCCACACACACACTCTCCCACACACACACACTCCCCACACACACACACACACACCTCCACACACACACACTCTCCCACACACACACACACACCTCCCACACACACACACTCTCCCACACACACACCTCCCACACACACACCCTTCCACACACACTCCCCACAAACACACACCCCAAACACACACACAAACACACACACACCCCACACACACACACACACCCCCACACACACACACACCCCACACACATCCCCCCAACACACACACACCCACACACACACACACACTCTCCCACACACACACACACACCCCACACACACACACTCCCACACACACACACTCTCCCACACACACACCTCCCCACACACACACACTTCCCCACACAACACACTCCCACACACACACACACTCCCACACCACCCCCACACACACACACACTCCCACACACACACACCATCCCACACACACACACTCTCCCACACACACACACTCTCCCACACACACACACACTCTCCCACACCACTCCCACACACACCTCCTCCACACACACCCTCTCCCACACACACACTCTCCCCACACACACACACCATCCCACACACACACATCTCCCACACACACCTCCCACACACACACACTCCCCACACACACACACACACTCTCACACACACCCCACACACCCCTCCCACACACACCCTCCACACACCTCCCACACACACACACTCTCCCACACACTCTCCCACACACACACACTCTCCCACACACACACACTCTCACACACACACTCTCACACACACCTCTCCCACACTCTCCCACACACCTCTCCCACACACACACACACACTCCCACACACACACACTCTCCCACACACCTCTCCCACACACACACACTCTCCCACACACACACACACTCTCCCACACACACACACTCTCCCACACTCCCACATACTCCACCTCACGCTCTCTAGGTTAGGTTAGGTAGAGTCTCGTCTTGAGAAACAACTAATCGACCTCGCTGCCTCAGAACACAGTCTACCTACAATCACCCACAACTTATTTGCATACAGCTGTTTTAATATTCTTCATTAACTTTAATAAAATAGGAAAACAACACATACCTTACGTCATTAACCTGAGCTGAAAGATAAGACAGTCATTAAATCTCACCTACCTCCCTCCTCCTGTCTCCCTCTCTCCGTCTTCTCTCCCTCCTCCCCGCCCTCTCTCCCTCCTCCCCGCCCTCTCTCCCTGTACGAGTGTGTGTGGTATATTGGGGTATCGTGTACGTTGTTGTGTATGTCCGTAGTGTCCGTGGGTCTTGAATGGTTGGATGGATCGCTTGTGAAACTTTACTGGGATTTTGAGGAGGAGGAAATGTACACAATATACAGTGTCGGTTCAGTTGGTATTTCTGATTGTAAGTTGCACCTGCAGTTATCATAGTTATTATCAGGTACAACTCACAGTCAGAAATACCAACCTAACCAACACTACTTTACCTTCTGCTTATTTCTAAATTTCAGACTCAGTTGGGCAGATAGTTTTAGTGTATTTATAGAAATACTACATATATACTTAAGGAAACTCTGTATACATGTATGAATATAAAATCTATTGTAAGTTTGAAGACAAATTGTAACATAAATCAGGAAGTCACGTGCTGTCGGCTACACTGGCTAATTAACCTGGCCAACCTCGCTCTGACGGCCATGATTCACCTGTTGCTTTCATACACTGATCTACGAGTGGGTACCCCCCTCTCTCTCTCTCTCTCTCTCTCTGGGTGGGGCGAAAGAGAGTAGACGAGATAGAAGCGCGAGGAAAAGGAGAGACATAGAGAGAGAGAGAGAGAGATAGAGAGAGAGAGAGAGGAGAGAGAGAGAGAGAAGGGGGGGTGTAAATGGAGTGAGGAATGGATAAAATTCCAGAATATTGGATTAAATGTAAGGGCGGCAGACATCAATAAACAGGAGGACACTAATCTTAATTCTTCCTTCTTCCTCCTCCTGTTCTAACTCTCCTCTTCCCCCCTCCCCTCCTCCTCCTCTATACTCTTCCTCTCCTCTTCCTCTTATAATAGTTTTTAATCACCAAAGAATAAACCGAAAAGGAAGATTGTATAAACAGGAGAACAGAGCGTGTGGCTGAGAGAGTCGTGGTGAGTAAGAGTAGACATGGGCCTGCCTGTCTGTCTGCCTTCCACCTCGATGCTCAACAGAAAGAGTAAAGTTTAAAGGTTGATCACATAGCCTGAAGTAGGAACGAGGGAAGGAGAAGGACGTGAGATAAGAGAGAGAATCTGAAAGGGAAGGAGATTAAGAAGAAGAAGGAAGTGAAGGAAGAAGGAGGGAGAAGGAGACTGCTTATGAAGGTCAAGAGGTGCAGGTAGTGAGCAGATTGGGACATTAAGAGAAAAAAAAAGAGACTTCATCCTGAGAGAGAGAGAGAGAGAGAGAGAGAGAGAGAGAGAGAGAGAGAGGGAAAAAAACATTACAATAACACATATTTTAGTCGCCATCTTGCCTCTGGGCTAATGTAAACACACTCTCTTTAAGATCAGGTGGTTCATGGCGACCTTTATATATGTTGGCGATTTGTCTTTTGTTGGCGAGTTCTGTGTTTTTGTTGGCGAGTCTTGTGGTTTTGTTGGCGAGTCTTGTGTTTTTGTTGGAGAGTCTTGTGTTTTTGTTGGCGAGTCTTGTGTTTTTGTTGGAGAGTCTTGTGTTTTTGTTGGAGAGTCTTGTGTTTTTGTTGGAGAGTCTTGTGTTTTTGTTGGCGAGTCTTGTGGTTTTGTTGGAGAGTCTTGTGTTTTTGTTGGAGAGTCTTGTGTTTTTGTTGGCGAGTCCTGTGTTTTTGTTGGCGAGTCTTGTGTTTTTGCTGGAGAGTCTTGTGTTTTGTTGGAGAGTCTTGTGTTTTTGTTGGAGAGTCTTGTGTTTTGTTGAGAGTCTTGTGTTTTTGTTGGAGAGTCTTGTGTTTTTGTTGGAGAGTCTTCTTGTGTTTTGTTGGAGAGTCTTGTGTTTTTGTTGGAGAGTCTTGTGTTTTGTTGAGTCTTGTGTTTTGTTGGAGAGTCTTGTGTTTTGTTGGCGAGTCTTGTGTTTTGTTGGAGAGTCTTGTGTTTTTGTTGGAGAGTCTTGTGTTTTTGTTGAGAGTCTTGTGTTTTGTTGGAGAGTCTTGTGTTTTTGTTGGCGAGTCTTGTGTTTTGTTGGAAGTCTTGTTTGTTTGAAGTCTGTGTTTTGTTGGAGAGTCTTGTGTTTTGTTGGAGAGTCTTGTGTTTTGTTGGCGAGTCTTGTGTTTTGTTGGCGAGTCTGTGTTTTTGTTGGGAGTCTTGTGTTTTGTTGGAAGTCTTGTGTTTTTGTTGGAGAGTCTTGTGTTTTTGTTGGCAGCCTTATGTTTTGTTGCGAGTCCTTATTTCTGTTAGAGTCTTGTGTTTTTGTGAAGTCTTGTGTTTTGTTGCGAGTCTTGTTTTGTTGAGAGTCTTGTGTTTTGTTGGAGAGTCTTGTGTTTTTGTTGGAGAGTCTTGTGTTTTTGTTGTGAGTCTTATGTTTTTGTTGGCGAGTCCTGTATTTCTGTTAGAGTCTTGTGTTTTGTTAGTCTTGTGTTTTGTTGAGTCTTGTGTTTTGTTGAGAGTCTTGTGTTTTGTTGAGAGTCTTGTGTTTTGTTGGAGAGTCTTGTGTTTTTGTTGGCAGCCTTATGTTTTGTTGCAGTCCTGTATTTCTGTTGCGAGTCTTGTGTTTTGTTGAGATTTTGTGTTTTTGTTGGAGAGCCTTATGTTGTTGTTGTTGTGAGAGAAACATGTGATGCTGTTCTCATGGGTTCCCCTCACTGGCTAAGAACAGGTTGTGGGGTGACGCTGTAGCAGACACGCAGTCATATTCACAGCCAGTCAACCAGTCTAGTACTTAGCCAGTCTAGTATTCAGCCAATCACCCAGTTAAGTACTCAACCAGTCAGCCAACCAGGTACTCAACCAGTCAGCCAACCAGGTACTCAACCAGTTTAGTACTAGCCAGTCACCCAGCCAACTACTCAGCCAATCAATCAGTCTAGTACTCAGCCAATCAACTACTCAGAGAGTCAAATACTCAGCTAGTCAAGTACTCAGCCAGTCAGTCAGTCAGTCAAGTACTCACCCAGTCAGCCAGTCTAGTACTCAGCCAGTCAGCCGAGTAACCAGTCAGCTAGTCAAGTACTCAGCCAGTCAGCCAAGTAACCAGTCAGCCAGTCAAGTACTCAGCCAGTCAGCCAAGTAACCAGTCAGCCAGTCAAGTACTCAGCCAGTCAGCCAAGTAACCAGTCAGCCAGTCAAGTACTCAGCCAGTCAGCCAAGTAACCAGTCAGCCAGTCAAGTACTCAGCCAGTCAGCCAAGTAACCAGTCAGCCAGTCAAGTACTCAGCCAGTCAGCCAGGTGCCCGGTCAACCCCTGACCTTATCGTCTTGTGTAACCCAAGGTCTACTGGCCCCTCCCTCCTCCCTCCTATCCCTCCTATCCCTCTCCCTCCCTCCCTATCTACCAGTCTATATACCTACCAGTCTATCTGTCTATATATCTACCAGTCTACCTCTCTACTAATATGTTCACGTGTCTCCATGTCTACTGTACCTCTCGACCTGCCAAGGAATGTTTTACTATGGTCACTTCCTCATCTACTCCAGCTACCCGTCTACTGTACTTCCTCATCTACTCCAGCTTCCGTCTACTGTACTTCCTCATCTACCACTCCGTCACTGTCTCCTCCTCCAGCTACCCGTCTACTGTACTTCCTCATCTACTCCAGCTACCCGTCTACTGTACTTCCTCATCTACTCCAGCTACCCGTCTACTGTACTGTCTACTCCAGCTACCCGTCTACTGTACTTCCTCATCTACTCCAGCAACCCGTCTACTGTACTTCCTCATCTACTCCAGCTACCCGTCTACTGTACTTCCTCGTCTACTCCAGCTACCCGTCTACTGTACTTCCTCATCTACCAGCAATCTACTGTACTTCCTCATCTACCCAGCTACCCGTCTACTGTACTTCCTCATCTACTAGCCACCGTCTACTGTACTTCCTCGTCTACTCCAGCTACCCGTCTACTGTACTTCCTCATCTACTCCAGCTACCCGTCTACTGTACTTCCTCGTCTACTCCGCTACCCGTCTACTGTACTCCTCATCTACTCCAGCTACCCGTCTACTGTACTTCCTCGTTCACTCCAGCTACCCGTCTACTGTACTTCCTCATCTACTCCAGCCACCCGTCTACTGCACTCCTCATCTACCCAGCTACCGTCTGTTCTCACCACCCTCCACTGTACTTCCTCATCTACCCAGCTACCCGTCTACTGTACTTCCTCATCTACTCCAGCTACCCGTCTACTGTACTTCCTCATCTACCCAGCCACCCGTCTACTGTACTCCTCATCTACTCCAGCTACCCGTCTACTGTACTTCCTCATCTACTCCAGCTACCCGTCTACTCGTCTACTTCTTACTACCACCACCAGCAGGTGTGGACCACCACCAGCAGGTGTGGACCACCACCAGCAGGTGTGGACCACCACCAGCAGGTTTGGACCACCACCAGCAGGTGTGGACCACCACCAGCAGGTGTGGACCACCACCAATAGGTGTGTGGACCACCACCAGCAGGTGTGGACCACCACCAGCAGGTGTGGACCACCACCAGCAGGTGTGGACCACCACCAGCAGGTGTGGACCACCACACAGGTGGGGACCACCACCAGCAGTGTGGCCACCACTAGCAGACCACCCAGCAGGTGTGTGGACCACCACCAGCAGGTGTGGACCACCACCAGCAGGTGTGGGACCACCACCACAGGTGTGTGGACCACCACCAGCAGGTGTGGGACCACCACCAGCAGGTGTGACCACCACCAGCAGGTGTGTGGGACCACCACCAGCAGGTGTGGACCACCACAAGCAGGTGTGGACCACCACCAGCAGGTTTGTGGACCACCACCAGCAGGTAGCCACCACCAGCAGGTTTGTGGACCACCACCAGCAGGTGTGGGCCACCACCAGCAGGTTTGTGGACCACCACCAGCAGGTTTAGGGACCACCACCAGCAGGTGGGCCACCATTCATCTGGTGGGTGTGGCCTCCTGTAGTGCTGAGGGTCACTACCAGAATATCTTGATCGTTCCTTTATTTATGGCCATGGCTGTCGTCTAGGGCCACGCCCCTGGCCGGCACCCGTGGCCACCTGCCTTCCACAACCCTTAACCACACCTCTCGGGCCATCCACACTTACTCATCACATTTTATACTGTACCTACCCACTACAGCTCCCCGCCCTCAACATTAGACACCCCAGTTTATTTCACCTGATTGTCAAACACCCAAACGCTACCTGTGGGGTTAGGTTAGGTAAGATAAGGCTAGTTTAGATTAAGTTAAGTTAGGTTAGGTTGGTAAAGGCTAGATTAGATTGGGTTGGGTTAGGTTTTGTAAGGCTACATTAGATTAAGTTAGGTTAGCAGTAGGATGCTTAATCATCAGGTGAAATAAACGAAGGTGAAATAAACTAATCTTTATGTGATCCTTGTTGACAGGTGACGCCATCCTTTAAAACAGTCGACAATGAAATTTCGTCCTTGTGTCCTAAGTCCTGGTTTAAATATTTATAACTATTATGATTTTAAACGTGTAATTACCAGTGGGAGATTGACAACACCACAACACAATCCCCTGAGGGCCGGGTGTGGCTGGTTCGGAACTTCAAGTCACTGAGACGAATCACAAAGACTCGTTCACTCCAGGTTTTAATCCACTGGCAATGATAAGGTGGAAAATCGGATGGCACAAGTACTAATAACGCTTAAATGACCCCACTACCTTACTTAATGGTCGAGATTGAGGTTTTGATGAAGGTGAGTTTGACACTTGTGAAGCTTGCGGGTTATTGGTACTGTCTTGACCCGAGGCTAATGAGGGAAGCAAGATGCATTGAGTTGGACGTTTTGGTTGCCTGCCAGAGTGACTTGGGGCAACATTCACCCTCGGGGGAAGCGATATACTGGTGATGGATGGCGGCAGGGTGGGGACATCATACCCCGGGATGTGATAGACGGGTGATGGATGATGGGATGGTGGTGTCTGTGTTGGTCTGAGTGCCCAACTTACATTATGGAAGAGGCGCGACTTATAATCAGTAAAGAATTCGCAAAGAAAAAAAAAATTGAAGAAAATGGACACTCGGCAAGCGGTACAGGGATGACTTCATTAAAACCTAAAGAGTTACGAACAACCTCGAAATTATCCTCGTTATTGCACCATCACTAACGTTCCTCTCCCTTCTAAGACAACAATATTACTCTACTTTTCTCATATAATGTTTCTCATTGACCTCAGACCAAAAGACTCCTCATTTACTCTCACGATTAGAGTAAAAAAAAAATTTAAAATGTTTTGTATCGTCCAGTTTATAAGACCCTCAGGTGAGTCACGTTGTTTTTCTGCTGTTTATTTTTTTCATAGTATTTTCTAACCGGATTGACTTGATACAGACGAATTAAAAAATATATATTACACTTTGAACGAAATATTCTTGTTCATTTCGATTTTGTTTTAGAGTTATATTGTTTTTTTTATATTTCGTTTTTTTTTCGGTTTTGTTCGGTCGTGGCCTCGTTCTTCTTATTTCCTTAGTCTTGTTTTATTATATATGAAAGGAAAACGCGAAGGACATGATTAATTTATATACACTTATGAGCAGTTCTGTACCGTGAGAATTGTGTCTCTCTCTCTCTCTCTCTCTCTCTCCTGCAGACTTGCACAACCACATAATCTTCGATCATTCCCCTAGTGT